>NC_052506.1:43088966-43288776 GCF_014356525.2 Nilaparvata lugens
CAATTACAGGCCAATATCTATATTACCTATACTCTCAAAGATATTCGAGATGTTAATAGCAGAGCAGCTGTATGAATTTTGTGAGGTTAATGGCTTATTTGCAGGTACACAGTTTGGATTCAGAGCGGGGAGGTCCACTGTTGAGGCTGTGGGATATTTAATCTTAAAAGTAATTGAGAGTTTGGAGGGGGGAGGTCTTGCTGGGTTGACTCTCTGTGATCTCAGCAAGGCTTTTGATACCCTAGACCATGACATCTTAATGTCTAAGCTCTCTGCCTATGGCATAGTTGGCAGTCCTCTGGTGCTTCTCCACTCCTACCTGGAGGGTCGTCAGCAGGCTGTGTCTGCAAATGGTATAAGGTCGCGGGTGAGATTGGTGACCTGTGGGGTGCCCCAGGGCTCTGTGCTGGGGCCCTTATTGTTCCTGATCATGATAAACGATGTTGCTCTCTCCAGAAACAGGACAGTGGTATGCTATGCTGATGATACCTCATTATTGGACATCAATGGGGACTTGGCTGACCTGCATGAACTGATGCAGGCTTCAGAGGGGACCGTGGCTGACTGGTTCCGAGCAAATAGATTTTTGCTTAACAGCGAGAAGACTCAGTCCATTGTGTTCAGCCTCAAGAATGGTGATCAGTTCAACTTCCCCTTGGTGAAGCTCTTGGGCTTTACAATGGATCGTAAGCTTGCTTGGGGAGATCACATTCAGGGTGTCTATTGCAGGCTCAATAGAGTGCTGTTCCTGCTGAGGAGTCTGAGAGGTTGCATCCCGGGGGCCCATCATCGAATGTGCTACTTTGCCTTCTTCCATAGTGTGATGGCTCATGGTATTACACTGTGGGTGGTGCCGCCGAGGTAAAAAGGATATTGCTGGTGCAGAAGAAGGCTATACGAATTTTATGTGGGGCTGATTATCTGGCGAATTGCAAGCCACTGTTTTAAGGGAGCACATTATGACAGTCTTCAACCTCTACATTTTCAGGTCTGCCATTGCAGCTTTTCGGGGACTGTTGCCTTGCCTACCAGAGGTGACTTTCATCGGCATGACACCAGGAACAGGCACAGGCTGAACCTCCCTTACTGTAGATTGGGGAGGACTCAAAACAGCTTGGCCTACCAGCCGGTGAGGATCCTCAACAAGCTCCCCATTTCTGCCAGAGGTTTGCCTGAGGTGGTCTTGAGGAGGAGATTGAGGACGTTCCTGCATGAAAATCCCTTTTACTCCTTAAGGGAATTTTTTGAATGTGACACGGCAACTGTAAGTAGCTACTTCTTGTAATAGCGCATTTGCCTGCTGCTTGGTTGTTTTTTTCTGTGTTTCTTTTTACTTTCTGTAACTTTTTGACTGTCCATCTAAGGACTTGTTTTTATTATTATCTTGATGTGTTCCCTTATGGACATGCCCTGGTGGCATGTCTGTGCTATGAACAAAAACCATTATTATTATTATTATTGTCAAGATGGGTGGATTTGGCAGTAGATGTTGGCTTCAGAGGCTAGACTTCCCAACGTGTCTATTCTATAACTGGTCTAAGACAAACACCTACACAACAAACTTTTGTGATGTCTAGGTGGGCGGATTTGGCTTTGACTTTCAGTATGAATCAACGAGCTATATGGTAAACTATAGAGTGGCTGAGTAGCCGCTATTCCTGTTAGGAATTGAACATGGGCAGCCATGACAGAGAGAGGCAAGAAGTGGCGGAAAATTTGAATGACCCTATTGATATAATAGGAACTTTCATAAAATACAAGGCGCAAATCAGTTATATTTAATAAATACTACATTGAATTTTTATCGAGAGTTTTAAATATATGTATTACAGTTGTTTTGCATCCATAAAATTAACTGTTTGAAATGCTTTACTTGAAGCCTTGGTGGAATTAATGTAGCTCAAGTTACAGTGTTAATACTGCTTAGCCATACAAGTGCTCTAGTAAGTTGAAATGCCATACCGTAACTGCAAAATTATTATTTTAAAGATTGGATTATTTTCAATTCCCTTGCCCTATTACCAGAGGTAAGGAAAGTATTGCTTTCCAAAAAAATTTAAGGTACCCTAATTTCATGTTTTCTATACGTTTCATTATTTTCCTTGCCCTATTACCATAGGTAAGGAAAGTATTGCTTTCTGAAAGAATATGAGGTACCCAAATTTCCAAATTTCTATACGTTTCAAGGTCCCCTGAGTCCAAAAATGTGGTTTTTGGGTATTGGTCTGTATGTGTGTGTGTGTGTGTGTGTGTGTGTGTGTGTGTGTGTGTGTGTGTGTGTGTGTGTGTGTGTGTGTGTGTGTGTGTGTGTATGAGTGTATGTGCGTCTGTGTACAAGATATATCATCTCCCAATTAACGGAATGACTTGAAATTTGGAACTTGAGGTCCTTACACTATAAGGATCTGACACGAACATTTTCGATCAAATGCAATTCAAGATGGCGGCTTAAATGGCAAAAATGTTGTCAAAAATAGGGTTATTCGCGATTTTATTGAAAACGGCTCCAATGATTTTGATCAAATTCATACCTAAAATAGTCATTGATAAGCTGTATCAACTGCCACAAGTCTCATATCTGTGAAAATTTCAGGGGCACTGCACCATCTATGCAAAGTTTGGTTTTAGATTCCCAATTATCAGGCTTTATATACAATTTAAACAAAAACAATTCGAGTGGATAAGATTGAGCATAAAAATCTCTACAATTAATGTCCAGTAACATTTTAACCTAAAATTGAAAATAAGCTCGAAATTCGAGAAAATAAGATTAGTCAATTGCAAACTGTTGGCAACTGTTGATTCTATTAAATCATTCACTATGAAGAGATAGCAGATCTCGTGTATATCTAGCGTTATTGTCCTGTCACCAGCTGGCTCTGATCTTAGAAAAGTAGACTTGGGATACACGGGAACACTAGCATCAGTTGATAAGTTTTCATAACGGCAAGGAAAGTTGTGTGAGTGCACCACACCAGATTTTTATGTTATTTTGAGTAAGTAATTCAAAAACTAGTTTATGAAGACGTTTCTTTTTATCAGCTTATGGTACTTATCCACATAACTATAAGTTCATAACAAGAAGGCAAAATATAATTATGATAGTCAAAAAAATAATAAACTATTTTGTGGCTGGTATTAGACAGTAATATTTCTGTCATATGCAGATCATATGAAATAAGTTGTACAAAATCATATTTTTTTCATATCATAGAATTATTACCGTCTAATACCGGCCCAACATATTATTATATTATGATCATGTTAGGCCGGTGATAGTTCTATGATATGAAAAAATATGATTTTGTACAACTTATTTCATATTATGATCTGCATAATATGACAGAAATATTACTGTGTAAAAAAATTTTTGGAGTGATCCATAGTCTAGTGCAGTGGTCGCCAAACTGATGAGCCTGTGAGCTAGAACAGCATTTATAAATGTTCTAAGGTCCAACGAGCTAAAATATACTAAACTATAGAGCAGTGGTCGCCAATCAGTCGATCGCGAGCTACCGGTAGCAAGAAACATGACTACAAAATTTTTCATTTCTCACAGATATAACTGAGAAGTTGAATGATTTGAATTTGCAGCTTCAAGGGAAAGATAAGGACATCGGTGGAATGATTTGAACTGTAAAATCGTTTTCCAATGAGCTTGAGATGTGGGAAAAGAATGTCGTTCAGTTTGAATACAAACACTTTTCCAGTCTGAAGAAAATCAATGACGAGAAAAATCCTCCACAGCACCTCAGCAATAACCAAGAATACCTACGTTACAATTCAGACTTGAGACAACAGTTTGATCAACGATTTCAAGATTTTAAAAGCATGCCGAATATGGCACAATTCGTCAACTCTCCTTTTGTAGAGATCGATGCAGAAGATTTTGCAGCTTGTTTTAAAACATTTTGGTGGAGATCAGGCTTCAGTTGAAATGGAATTTTGAAAATGATCTTGTCTCTCAGATCACTTTCTACAACTGGAAATATTTGGCCTCAAGTCCCCAAAGAAAAATATGTGTAAACAAGATCTGGACGGCAGGATAAACCTCCACCAAATATGTAAGCAATATGTGCCTACACCGAGTATGTAAGGGTGGGAAAATGAAAAACCAAGAAATGATCGTACTGGTTTTGATAATTAAAACAAAACAATAAATTATTTGTACAAAAAAATTAGAATTATAATTATAAATTATGAAATAACAATAAAAATATGAATATTTCAAGGGCTACTCGCTTGGCTGCTAGTGAAGATTAAATTTGTTGTGATTATGGAAAATTTAAAACAATGACTCAGTAGTCACCTACCTTTATGATAATGGCCCCCAATTTGGCATCCACTGGTTAATCGCGACGTTAATTATTAATGAAAAATAAAATAAAAAAAACTGATCTAATGAAGTGGGTTCAGATCCCCTCTTATTCAATAATACAATTCTCTTTAAACTGCCCGAACTGTGGCAGGAAAACTGTATTATAAAACAAGAACAAAATCTATCCCCTTCACCAGAACAGCCGGACTTTACTCACAGTCCTAACGAACGAGCTCACACACCACTAGTAAAATTTTGGGTATTAATATATAACTCAGTCAATGCCAAACATGAAGCCATTTCAAATACATATTTTTATCAGTCGCACAAGCGAGCACGTTTGTTATGAAAAACAAAAGAGAAGCTACAATAATTTTGATAACAAGTGAAATAAACAATCTTTCTGTCGATGACAAAACTGTTCAAAGGCAGAAACACCGTTCATTAAACTTTTCGTAAAATAAAACTCTAAAATCCTGATCAATATGAGATAAATATATGAATCATATATATGTCCCATATGACCAGGTGACATATGCAATTATTATTCTAGTTGCATTGAGGTTGAAAGTTATGCTCAGCTCTACCTACTTGTGTGAATCATCTTTTTCAAGTATGAAATTCATAAAAAATCGATATAGGAACATTTTTTGGACAACTGCATCAGAATGGCCGCTACAACGTTCACTCCAAACACCAAGAAAATACTTGATGGCCAAAAAGATTTCCACTGCTCTCATTGAAATGCACATTTCAACTTTTGTTATACTTTTTGCTATGAGATAAGTAGATTTCAACACTAGAAATGTATCTTTATAGGGAATATAAGATACTTTCTTTATTCTAATATTCCTTGGTAGCTCACTAGAAGATTTATAAATGCTATTCTAGCTCACAGGCTCATCAGTTTGGCAACCACTGCTATAGAGTAGTTGAGTGGCCGCTATTCCTGTTACGAATTAAACATGGGCACTTGGGCAGCCATGACAGAGAGAGGCAAGTAGCGGCAGAGAATTTGAATGGCCCTATTGATATAATGGAAACTTGCATAAAAGACAAGGTGAAAATCTGTTATATTTAATAAATACCACATTGAATTTTCATTGAGCATTTAAATATATGTATTACAGTTGTTATGCATCCATAAAATTAATTGTTTGAATTGATTTACTTGAAGCCTTGGTAAAATTAATGTAGCCCAAGTTACAGTGCTAATACTGCTTAGCCATACAAGTGCTCAACTGAGTTGGAATGCCATACCTTAGCTGAAAAATTATGATTTTAGAAATTGGATTATTTTTTATGCTATTTTGAGTAGGGAATTCAAAAAACTAGTTTATGAAGACGTTTCTTTGATACCAGCTTACGGTACTTAACTACATTATCTCTAAGTTCAAAACAAGAAGGCAAAGTATGATAGTTTGATAAAAAAATAACAAACCAAGGCCGGTATTGAACGGTAATATTTCTGTCATATGCAGATCATATGAAATAAATTGTACAAAATCATATTTCCATCTTTTTTCATGTAACCGTCTAATACTATTACTATCTAATACCGGCCTAACATGATCGTATAATATAAGCTAATGTCCATAGTTCATTCCAGTCAAGTTTGCAATACCATCATCATCATAATTATAATAATTAGTCATAGAATTTTTACTAAATGGCGTCTGTAAAAATTATTGTTATCTATCTAGATCTTTATAGACTAACAAGTTTTTAATGCACTTCAATTGTGCATACTTGTCTACATATAGACACTTTACAAATATTACTATATTATAATATAATATGCTTTTATTATTGTTATAATAACAGTGGAGAGAGAGATAGAAGAACAGAGTTTCCGATTCTCTGTCTACTGTCTTCTATAATGGATATCTGATGTAATATTATTACCTAACTTTTCATTCTTGTTTAAAATAAGTAATTATGTTTTATTCCTCAGGAAAAAATAATGATTGCAGGAGTTTTGTGGCATAAGTTTCTAATCCATCCTGAATGGAGCAAGTCCCTAGCTTAAACTTTTAATTTGTTTACAATTTTAGTTTTTTTTTCTTCCCATTCATATCCAACACTTTCTCATTTTTCAGAAAACATGCAGTCTGTAATCTACCCCCATGTCAGTGTAGAGAGGCCTGTTCATGAAGACACAAAATACTTTGACGGTGAGTAATGCGTTACTTGATCATTGGTCTTAGAGATGAACAATTATTATTCGGAAATATCTAGAATCCATTAAACAAGTCTCATCCCCAAACAAGAACATTCAAACTTGTTTCACTTGCCTGCCAATTTAAAACTGTCAGATTATATTACGCTTATGCCCAGTTTCTAGGCCATTTATTAAATCTAATAAATTATTGAATCTTGGACACCACTTATTAAATCTAACTCGACCATTAAACCTATAAATTGTTTCGTCAATGATTATGTTTAAGAGGGTGTATGATTTTAAATTGAGTTGGTAATTGACTAAGAACTCAATTTCAAATCAAACATCTCTCAACTTATGATGCAAAATTCCCAGAAATTCAAGATCAGAAACATGTATTCCCTGGGAGTTGATTCCCAAAATTCATAAATGCCCGGAGTTTATGATTATTTTGTATGATTACTAAGAAAACGCCTTTTTAACTAAACTTATTGATAATCATATAAACAGTTATAAACAAGTTATATTGAAATGATTAGAATAAATAATTATTTATGATAATAATTATTTATAATAATGATTAGAATAAAAATAAATAATTATTTATCACTTCTTGATGAGTGTGAGGAGGAATAAGGGTACTTGTGTATTTATTTAAAAACAGTGATTAAAATTGGTTTATACTCACGTTTGCGACACAATACATTGTATAAATATGTTTTAAAAATAAAATTCTACGAGAAAAAGCACTGAGAATTAGTAAATTGCATTGAACCGAAGTAACCTCAAAACAACGTTGAAACTTGGTGAGATTGTTCCATCATGCATACTGTACTATTTAGCATTTACTTTTCATAAATATTATTGAACTTGCATATATTATCGACTTACATTTTTATAGAAAAGTGATTCCAATTGTTATAAACTTTAATCGTTAGACAGTTTCTTAATCACCACATCAAGACTTATTCTTCTACCTACTGACAGGAAAAATATTGCAAAGGCCATACTGTAGCTTGTCGTAATAAGTTAGAAACCACTTGAATTATAATAATTCTATGCTACTTTGAACTCTATACTGTTATTTGTGAGAAATTTGAATTTTTCTCCTAAATATAGCTTGAAGCAACAGTATCTTGTTTTCCATGAACGTTTAAATCTCAAATTCTGAACTGTCCTCATTTTTTATGTACATTGACATGGCGATAAGCTGAATAGGATTCTCATGAGTAATTCTAATCTGCATCTTAGAATTATTGAAGCGACAACTGTGATTTTAATTGCTGTGATATTCTGACTGTGATACATCCCTACGTTTACAAACTGATTGTGCAGAGATTTTATGTAATTTATTGTTTGGTACAGCTTTTATGTAATCTATTGTATTAGGACAGCATTAACATAACCTTGAGTACTTCTTGAGCTACACTTCTTGACATTATTATAATGGGAAAAAAAACTTCAAAGGCTCCCGTATATCAGGAAAAACAGAATGAATGTTTGTGCAATGTTTGCCAGCAAATAGTTAAGGATAATGATCGCGCAGTGACTTGTGATTGCAATGATAGTAAGTGGTATCACATAAAATGTGTAAATATTTCTGACAATCATTATGATGCAATGAGAGACGGAACAGGCACAGACCTGATATGGATGTGCGAAGAATGTAAGTCCCACATTAATAGTGAAGCCACTCATATCTCTACATTATTTAACAAAACTGACAATGATTTATCAAAATCTGACACAAATAGCGTAACACACAGTAATGTTACTGCCAGAAACAAAACAAATAACTATGATACTATTATCAAATTTTTACATGAGGACATAGAAGACCTAAAAAACGAAATTAAAATGTTAAAAGTGAATAATGACAGATTATCGGAGATAGTGGCAAGGAAAACAGAGGTAATATATAGTATGGAGAATATAATTCGAGAATTTTCAGAGGGTATCCACCCGGAGCCTTGCTGCCCTATTAGAAGAAAGGTCGAAAATGCTGCATCAGTCCTCGTCGGTGAGTCTGAGCGTGGTGCACCTATAGCCAAGGAGAGCACCCGTATGGGTGATGAAGCCAACCTACCAGCCCAGATCCAACAAACAACCACAGAAGCTGTTGGAGGCGCACCAAAACCACACCCAGATGAGAGCAGCAGTGTACTTATTATTGGAGACTCTTTGTTGAGGAACGTAAATCTGGCACTGAGCAAGGATGAGGAATGTAAGACTGCAATCGAGATAATCCCTGGCGGTAGAATACAGGACGTGAGTAGATACCTCAAAACACAGACTGTCCTGCCAGACAAAGTAATTATGAATATCGGAACAAATAATATGAGAACTGCGCGAACACCAAACCATGTCATGAGACCATTGTGGCTCACCATTGAAGCAAACCAGAGGAAATTTCCGGGGACCGAGTGGTATGTCTGCTCCATACCGGTCAGAGAGGACTGCAACATGAGGTTTATTGAGGAAACAAACATGGCACTTCATTTCATGGCGGATCAGCTGAAAATTAACTTCTTGGACTACACTTATGAACTGAAGAGGAAACACCTTGACTGGGACGGTGTGCATCTCAATAAAGAGGGAGCTAACATATTGAAGGCCGGCATTTGTAGTATAATACGAACTGAAAGGGGGAAGAATTCTGGAGCCCTCATTGAGTGCATCTCATAGCCACAAACAGCATTGAACCACACTCCACATACCAAGGAACACAGGAAAAATCAACAATCCTTCAAACGGACTTGCAATGGGAAAAATAAGTCACTCACCATCTACCACTTGAATCTACAAAGGGGATTGCAATCAAAACTGGAGAGGTTGAGCATGGATCTGAGTCTGTACACCCCTGATATCGTTGTTCTTTCGGAGCATGGACTCAGAGAGGAAGACCTACTACACACCAATATTGCTGGCTACACTCTTATAGCAAACTATTGTCGTAAAACTCTTCTCTGGGGCGGCATTGCCATGTATAAAAGAAGCAACCTTCAACTGAACATGGAGAAAGTAAACTTAGACCAGTCACATGCACCTGCAGAACAGCTTTTTGAAACAGTAGTGGTGAAAGTACGGATGAGGCAGATGAACCTAATCATTATTGGCACCTATCGATCTCCATACCCCAGAACAGAAGATGAATTCCTATCCAGACTTGGAAGTCTACTTCAAAAATACTCTGGAAAGCGCTTCAAGATTGTTGTCCTTGGAGACACCAACATAGACACTCTAAAACCAGAGAGCCAAATCTGTAAGGACCTAGAAAATATCTTGACACAGCATGGCTGCCAAATCTACAGGATGCCTGCCACAAGAATCACTCAAAACTCAACCACTAGCATTGACGGATGTTATCACAATATGGACACAAAAACAATAGAAACTAAAGCATACCCAAACCAAATTTCCGACCATCACACTGTCATCTGCAAAGTAACTAGTACGGTAGAATATGAAAATGCTATATATAAACACACCCGAAACTTCTCCACAGAAAATCTAAATCAACTAAAGACATTGCTTCAGCAGGCTGACTGGACAAGGGTGACAAACTCTCCTCAAGTAGATGACAAATATAATAACTTTCTGAAGATAATGCGGATAAGTATGGATAGTGCAATGCCTCGAGAATTAAAAAAAATTACTACATCCGAAAAAAATATCTTTTGGGACAATAACACATTGACATTGAGACACAAACTACTCCAAGCAAATAACCAGTACTTGGCAACAGGCTCTCTGGAAGATAAAGAAAAATGCTCTAATTTAAAGAAGGCCTATGACACTGAAGTGAGAGAGAAGAAAGTGCAGCAGATAAGAAGTAGAATTGAAAAGACTAATAATAAAACAAAAATTCTCTGGAAGATTATCAATAATGAAAGAAACAAAAACAAGCTAGGAGTACAGGACAACCTAGTGCTGAACTGGGAAAACGGAAAAATAGTAAACCCCAAGCATATTAGTGATATCTTCAATTCTATATTCACTCAACCGCCACCAAAGTCAAATATGCACGCATTAGATAGTGAGGATGAGATGCTTGATGCTCCATTATTCAGTGATTTCTCCACAATTTCAGAATCAGACATTGACTGCCTTCTTGACAACCTAAAACCAAGTAACTCAGCTGGATATGATGAGATTACAGGAAAAATAATGAAGTAAGGACGAGTTGAAAAAGCCACTTCTTGACATTGCTAACTCATCTATAAGACAAGCAAAATTTCCTTCATACATGAAAGTGGCAAAGATTTATCCTAAACTGAAAAAAGGTGACAAAACTGATCCCAGGAATTACAGACCGATTGCTAATCTGCCTACACCATCAAAAATAATCGAAAGAGCAGCCTATAATCAAATAATATCCCATCTTGAAGACAACAATTTACTTGTGAAACAGCAGCATGGATTCAGAAAGAACCTCGGCACAATGACTGCAATATCAAATTTACACAATGAGATTACAAAAATGTGGGAAGAACATAAAACCCCCTGTGGACTCTTTATTGATCTACAAAAGGCATTTGATACAATAAACTTCAACATACTAAAAAGCAAACTCAAAAAACTAAAAATTGTAGGAAATGCACTTGCCTGGCTAGAAAACTACCTCACAAACCGGCAACAATATGTTGAAGTAGAACATAAAATCAATAGCAATGTAATCAACTATAGATCATCCATACAAGCAGTCACTAAGGGCGTACCACAGGGATCGATACTGGGCCCCCTGCTATTCCTCATTTATATAAACGACTTTTCTAAGGAATTACAACCTGATAAAAAATGCATTTTGTTTGCAGATGACACAACAATACTTATGCCCACTAGCAAGGAAATGTCTAAAAATGAAGTAATCGATTCTACATTCAATGAAATTAAAGGAATCTGCAATAAATTAAACCTTACCATCAACACTACAAAAACAGTCTGTATTACATTCACAAATAGAAATCAACAACATGAACCCCTGAATGGAGAAATAATGGAGGCCGACAATACAAAATTTCTCGGAATTCTAGTGGACAAAAATCTCACCTGGCAAAACCACATAGATCACCTGTGTAAAAAACTATCTTCAGCACTGTATGTGATCCGCAGAATACGCAATATAACAGATGAGAAGACAGCATTTACATCCTACCATGCCCTATTTTCATCTCATCTCAAATACGGCATTGTTGCATGGGGATCGGCAACAATAGCAAACCTCAACAGAGTACTGTGTATACAGAAGAGAGCTATACGCACTATACTGAGAAGAAATATGTTGGATCACTGTAAGGGCTTCTTTGTGCAGTATAATATCCTGACAGTGATCTCACTATATATCATGGAAACAGTACTAGCGGTGGTGAAAACAAACCCCAGGCTGAGATGCGGACAACACACCTACAGCACCCGAACCAGGAATAATATTGATCTTCCCCAACACAGACTCACTAAGACTGCAAAATCACCAGCCTACACTGGGGCTTTCTTCTTCAATCTGCTCCCGCTGCATGTAAAATCAATGGTCAATACTGGGACATTCCCAAGAACACTGAAGATGTACCTGCTGACAAGACCCTATTACTCAGTAGCAGAGTATGTTGGGGAACACACTGCTACACACCTGGACTAACCCGGGACAACTATGACGACTCCACGGACACACGACCGTCGGGAGGACCTAGGAAGTAAAGTAAGTAAGTAAGTAAGTAAGCATTCATTTTCTAATAATTTAATGCCCCGCGCCACGCTTTTGTAAACTTATTATTGGTTCCATTTCGAAGGTATTTTGATTTGAATTCTATCAAGATACTTGAATAGATAATATTTCCAAGGAAAAAATAGTTTCATAATTTTTTCGTTTTGATATTAGGCGCGTTAAAAGCGCATAACGTTCAAATATTGGGAAAGATCCATCCTCAAAGTATGAATTCATTTGCTATCATTTATGATGTAATGGATCTACCCCAAGATTTGAACTTTTGGCGCTTTCAAAGCGCCCAATATATCAAAAAGTAAAAATGATAAAAGTTTTTTCTTGAAATTAGTCAAATATATGAATAAATTGATAGTATACAATTCGTAATACTTTGATAATTTACCAGTAAAAAGAATCAAAAAGCGTGGTGCACATCCTTGATTATTGTATACGGTACCACTATTATGATGCTACTTTCATTTTATGTCTTGTAAATTAAATCTGTTATACTCATATTCCTAACAGTCAAGTAAGCTTAGTCAACAAAATATTGGGTTTACTTCGTCTTGAATTGCTCAAGAAGTTGAATTTTGGGTTCACTTCGTCTTGTATTGCTCAAGAAATTGAATTATGATAAATCATCTATTACTTTGCAAAGAAGCTCACAATAATTTAAACCCACAAATAAAATAATAAAGAACATACTAGAATGTTCGCTCCTTCAAAATTTCATTAGTATGTGAATATTTAATTTTTTGTGATAATAATGTGTTATATTCTTTCTACGAAGGCTTGGTTTTGGAGCATGTAAATTTGAAAATATTTTAGGGCTGAAAATTTTGTGAAGTGAAGAACTACAAGACTTAACATATTTCGGACTATGTGTAGGCTAACTTTATCTAAATTTGGGAGAGGAACAGCACAGGGTTACCTTATTTTTCCTCTCCCTATCATTTTGATGATATACTTATTATGATAAAGAATAAAGAAATACTTATTATGATAAAGAATAAAGAAAGGGACGCTTTGCTTGAATCATTAAAATCGATAGTATTTAATTAATACTATCTAACTAACCCAACTTGATTCATCGATATAGGATATCACTGATTCACTCAAAGTAAAGTCTAAAAAATTGATGTAATTTGTGAGCTTTTTACACTGCTTTTTTGAATGGATGATTTATTGATTATGATTGTCAAATGTGATTGAAATTGATAAATATAAACTATTTTAATGCAATTTATTCCCATGGTTTCTTGGGCAGAGAAATATTACCCAATCATAAGTTTCTTCCCAATGGGAATATTCCCGACTTACATTAATACCCTCAAAAATCAGCACTAACTTCCCTGGAAATCTCCCCGTCTACCCAATACACCATGTTCCTACCTCACTTTGTTCAAGCAAATCAGTCTTTGCGCAAAACGCCTATAATATAGTCCAAACAGAAGAGATGTAGCACCAAGTCCATTCTGTTTCCATTGGACCATATTCCTATAATTATAGAGGTGTGAGAATCCTCTACGCCACTTTGGTGTGAATTGGGTCTTATGCTTAGTGAACTGTAAGTAGAAGTATATTACAAAATATTTATTCTACCATTCCTACCTATCGCTAGAACTTGAAAATTTTTAATGTTATTTTCAAATTTCACCAACTTATTTTTTATCATTCGATCAATCAATAATTCGTTTGTTTTTTTCTCTTTCAGACACCAAAACATATTACACAGTGTAGATGGACGGATAGAAAGCGTGAACATCAAAAGCCATCGTGTGTGTTACCAAGTTTCCATTCTGCATCTAACAATAGGAACCAAGCATCCAACATCATAACTTTATTATTAAACATAGCAGAAAGAGCTACAGTGAGTCGGGTGGCGCCGATGATACCCCTGCCATTGAGCAGATAATACAGCGTTAGCTGGGGGACTCATAGCCTTAGCATGTTCTCCATGTGTTTAATTTTAGTATTTGAGCTTCAAGACAGACTTCTGGTACGACACAGATAAGTGCCTATAGGCCCAATTCACATCGAAATGACGTGGCTTTGGAGTGGCGCTGACTTTTTAACATACAAACATAAATGGTTGAATGCAAACAGAAGTGGCTTGGCGAAATGCCAATCCAGTGTGCATTGGACCATAGGCCTATATGGAGTGCCAAAATGTCAGTGACATACCACCACCACGTCACTGTTCAGCTGTTCTTGTTTATGTTGTATGCTTGTAAATAAATTCAATTCTATTAATGTTGGGAATTATTATTTCACTTCAACACATCATTCCTAGTAAACCCTACTGATCCTAGTAGATTCTTACTATCCTGGGACTAAAATGTTATTTATTTATTCTAGTTAATCCTTCTATGCTTCATATTTTTATTAAATATTTAGATGGTCTACATTTTATCATGTTTTAGTGCACAAGCAGTTTGCAGTGGTGATTCATTAGAGCGTAGAGTACTAGAAGATCCATTATATAACAAAAATTGTATATTCGTAGAATAATATTTAGTATTCATTTTGAAAACCAAATGCGGAAAATAATGAGTTGTAGCCTGTTATGATGGAAACAATATCAGTCCATTGACGTGTCAAAGTCAAGAAAGTGTCAATTGACTTGTAAGAAGAAGGTGAATATTGAATACGGCAATATTTTGACTGAAAGATCATAATGATATCACCAAAATCATTGGTACATGTTAATTTGTGCCTAAAGGCCCCCATCCACGATCGAACAAGTTTGCGCAAACTAATAGCCTACATAATTAAATTCTCAGGCCCCACAAATAGAATAAACACTAAATTTCACATCATATTACAATGTGTTTTGGGGTGTGATGTTGTTAAGTACGCGGTATTAGTTTGTACAAACTTGTTTGACCGTGAATGGCCTTTAGTAATAGGAAATAGAGTGAAATTATGGAAAAAATTTAATGAACCAATTTAATGAGTACAGCTGATGATGCGTTGGTTAACTACGTGAAACCATGGTTCTGTTTTAAAGTTTTTAATAAAGTTTTAGTGAAATTTGACAATATCTTATTAATGAACCAAATCACATGAAAAGGTGAGTTCTTTTAACAAAAACTATTTAGGCCAACTGGTCAATATTCAGTTTACAGCAGTAACATAGCACAACATTATAAATCATGCAAATAAAACATAAAATTAGTATAAAATAATTCATGTACCTCGTACATTATACAGGCACCACTTTAACAAACCTTTCAAAACAGTTAATTTCCATTGTTCCTACATTATTTGTGGGAAGAAAATTGAAAAGCCTAATTGGCATAGCCTATATATATACATTTGTCATGCATTTAAAGGTCCCCACAGTCATACAAGTTTGTACAAAGTAGTGCTGTACCTTTTTTAGTACGGTACTGTAGGCCTACTTTTACATATCAGGCCCCACAAATAAAAAACGCACTGTTTTCACATCATCATATCATAAGTTCATTTCAGTTTTGGGGCCTATAGTAGGTTCTAATTTGTAAAACCTTGTTTGACCATTTTTATCTTTAAGAACAAAAATGAGTTGATACAAACGTTGTAATAATATAAGTATTATGTTAGGATAATATAATTATTTTTACACATGTGGCAGACTTCTTTGATTGATTGATAAACAAATGAATAGTTTTTGTTACATCTAAGTTGGTCGAATATATGATGATCCAGATTAACATGGAAGAAAGATAAGAATGGCAGTGAAGATACTAAATAAGAAACTGGGTACCCCACTGTATAGGGACACCTTATGTATGAATGAATGATTAAAATGATGAGCATGTTAAATAATGATTTAACTTTTCGAGTGATTTCTATCCTTCTACAGCATAGACAGAAGCTGTATGTAATACCTTTTCCACGAATAGTGATAATAAATTAGTGATAATTTATCACTACGAAATTCTTGTTCAATTTATTGTGAATTTTATTGAAAGTTCGAGGTATCCATGAGGTCAAGAAAATATAATGCAATTAGATTCAATGCAGTTTGCTGGGACTCTGCAAGTTACATTTTGATTTTGTGAAATTGAACTTGGCGGTTAAACTGAAAAGCAGTTTGTACCGGCGAAACCAATAATACCTACATTCAGTTATAACAGTTTAATGGCTTTAAAGCTATTACTATTCAACTGAAAGACCTACAATTGAATCAATAAATAGAACCAAACAATAGATTTCAACTATTACAGTGAATATAAGCTATATACATAATAATTATTTGTTAGTTTTAATTTTTATTAGTTTTTGAATTTGCCGGCTGATAATTTGAATTTGCCGGTCAAGCCAACTTGATAATAGTGTTTGAAAAATTATAAAATTAAAAATAATCAAGAGCGAATCCACTAATGAATGTTTTTTCTAATCCCAATAAATTTATGAATCTTCGATAGAAACAATTTTCTATTATTTCAATATCATCAATCTAGAATTACAGAACAAATCAAGCTGGCCATGTTGTCAGCATTCCAAGTTCAACTTGTACCAGGTAAACATTCCAAATTCCACTTCTATGGTTAAGACGACTCGTTCCACGTTTCCACTCTGTATAAACTTTACACTTCACGGTTTAATGGTTATGTTTATGTTAACACTGCTTAGTGCTTACATGCTTACACTTTACAGTGCGTTATACATTTTATAAAATTATTTATTATTATTAGAACTCACTTCAAGTTACAAATCAAAGGTAACTGATTTAAAACTTAAAATACCTATATGAATATAATTTAAAACAATACGTTACGTAGAGCTAGCTAATAGAAAAGTTTGAATCATTTTTACATTTATTTGTATTAAGGTCTAAAATAAATTATGTAGAAGACTATTTCAATCAACAGTTTTTATTTAGATAGGCCGTATGTATTGTAGCTACAATAATAAAGTAAATTCTTTGTTAGTAGTATGGCAGCTTGAAATAATTTATTGTGAATAAAAAATGTAGGCCTATTATGGAAACTAATCACTAACCTAATCACCGGTTTTACTTTCTTACTACATTATTATTCTAGTACATTTTTATCAGTAATAATTGCATTGCTTATCTTGTTATAAACTTTACAAAATTTCAATTAGATGTACCTTGTGTAATTTTCGAAATACGATAATGCACTTCAAAACGCTGATTTTAGCCTTATCTTTGGCGTAATTTTAATAGGCTATGTCACCGGTATTTGGAAACATTGCATTATTTAAAAAAAAATGGAAAAATAGGTAGGCTAAAGAATGAAATCGGGTGATAGCAATTCTATTTTTACTAAAATAATTATTACAGACTGATGATTTTTTCTAAATCAATGTTATTTTTCTCATATTCGATTGATATATTTTATATTAATAATAACTTCTAATTAATGTCAGTTGCACAGAAGCCGGCTAAATTTTAACCGTGATTAATTTCACAAGAACCAATCACAGAAGGCATTTTTTATAATACGGTTTGTCTGATTGGCTCTCCTGGAATTAATCACAATTAAAATTTAACCGGCTCTTGGCACTTAGTCATGATTTAACAATGAAACAGACAATCCTTTTTCATACATTGTTGTGATTGAATGGAATTCAGTTTACTCAGTGGAAAAGTTATTATTTAAAGGTATTTTATATTGTATTGACTCAAAATTATTACAAAATTGTGTTTGTAAAAGCTCTTGATTTAATAAAAGCATTATTATTGTTATTAAATGGCTATTTTTTATCACGGCTAAGTATTCGCTAAAATCTGTTTGAATTGATTATAAATGTGTAGGTATTACCTATAGGCTACCAGACTTGAGATAATCTATAGGTACCTTTTCAAACTTGATTCAAGAAAGTATCAATTGTAGCCTAATAATTGAGAATAGACATTCGTATTTTAGAAGTTATCACAACATGTAATATTAAGAATAGTGAATTGTATTTGAGAAAGTATGAATTCAATTTGAGATACGGTAATGAGATATGTTAGTCAGAAATTTCTGTTGAAAATCCAGTTGATCTTATTAAAATTAAATCTGAATTAAAATTCATGCAAAGAATGCAAGTATGGAATGTGACGTTGGACAAGTGGAATATTTTCTAATCTTCAATTAACAACTTACATGTAACTTACATCTTACTATTTCTCAATTACAATTCACAATTCTTAATTACAATTGAAAGCTTCCCAAATAAAATTCAAAATTTGTAGAAATATTCATTTTCAAAAGGGTAAAAATATTATATTCAAAGTTAAATATACAGTATTTCTACCAATAAGAGTCAATCATACGTATTGGAAACTATGAGCCGAATCTGCAATAACTGGTTCTGAATAAACTGCTCGACTTGCCAGATTAGACATCCTATGTTTAATGAAAGTATCAGATAATTCCATAATTCATATCATAAATATTGTTAGTAATATTTAAGGCAGCTTTGCTACTATTTGGTGGTATTTGTTGGAAGGCTTTTCAGTGCCTAGCTAAAGATGCGTCTACACCAAAGCTATTAACAAAATTTTTATTTTTCCTTCCTTATAGATTCTATTAGATTGAACATACTGTAACTTATCATACAAATGATGTGCTTATGTGTTTGTCAAGATCCGTTTAATGTAATAGAATCTATAAGGACGGAAAAATAAGCATTTTGTTAATAACTTTGGTATAAACGCAACTTTAGAAGAACCGACCGAGGTGATTATTGATAAACAAGTCATACGATGATCAAACTAGAAAGATTTCTAGGCCTTTGAAGCACTTGACGAGCCAATCCTGTTAATTTATTTATTATTTTACAAAGGCGACTTTCTAGAAGTATTTTAAGCCTAGGTGATGATGATGATGGGATGAATGATAATACAATGAAGGTAGAGTTATGAATGAATAAGAATGATAGGTTATGCTATCTTCTTGAATTGATTTGAGTCCTTTTTTCAATCCAGAAATAAAACTAAAAATTTTGAATTTGATTTGATTAAAAACCGAATATAATAGAATGATGACATTCAATAAACTCTCAGAACTTGAAAATATTGAGTTATTAAGAAAAATTTTGAACCAAAAATAAAACGCAAACTAATTACGACATTTTTTTCAAATCAGGCAACTTAAAAAACTTTTGTATTTCAAAAGAATAAGAGTTATTTTAAATAAATATCCTTATTTACAATATTGACTATTCAATGGGTAAAATTCAAAGTTCCTACTTTAGGGAGTATCTCTCATCTTCGAGTGCCTATTCCTACCAGACAAACAGAAACAAAAGTAGGACATTGTGATGTTCATGAACATGGGACGTTGTCACAGCTTTGCGTTTACATTGCAGGCTGATAAACAGGCAGTCTAGTCATAAATAAACATGACCTAATAAATTCTATTTTATTTGGTTCAAAGGTAAGAGGAAATATGTGGGAGGCTATGTTTTGGCTTTTAAATGGCAATATGTTAGGCCTACTACTGGTAAGCAGCTGGAGGAAATCATTGAAAATGCACGTCCACGATATAAAATCGATGTGTCTAAAAGCTACTTCAAGTTTTGGTTGTACAATAAAAATTCTAACTAATTTTTATCGAATGTCCAAAGTCTAACTACACACACATCAATTTTTGAATGAACAATTTTTTGCCGTCCTTATAAACTCTACCAGGAGCTTGACAAACTCATGATCACATCATCATATATGTTTGTCAAATTTTGTTCAATTTAATCAAATTTATTAGGATTGCATAAAATCGTAAGTTCAAAAATTGATGTGTGTGTTACTAGACTTGAGACTTATTCACACAACATATTCCCAAACTTTCATAATAATTATTTGTCTAGTAGTTTCTCAATCACATATAAACACTTATTTCTCTTTTTCTTGAAGGCTTTTTGTAATATAAATAGAAATACAAATCTCAGTACCCTTTTAAATTATTTTATCACTACATGATTTGGACATTAAATGCCATTTTCAAGTCTGAAGCATTCCGATTCATTTTCAAACTTGAAAATGGCATTAATGTCCGAATTAAGTTGTGATAAAATAATTTAAAAGGGTTCTGAGATTTGTATTTCTATATATATTTAAACATTCATTTATATTTTTTATTTCTATATTTTATCCAAGTTGTATTATATTGTGTTGTAATTAAAAAATAAAGTGATAGATTTTATCAATTTAATAGTAAGCACTATTATTCACATTAGTCCAATTATATTTTCTTATTACTCTCAATATTATATTTCTTGAATATTCCAATGCTGTCTGCTGTACATTATAATTTTTATAATTGTAGTCGAGTCAGATCTGTAATGCAGCATCTGGACAATGCTTCAACAATGATCAAGTCTGAACTTTCCTTGTTGGACTAGACCCAACAACAGTGATTTTTCATGTGAGGAAAAAACACTACATCGAAAATTTGAAACAAATTAGTCACACAAGGTGTTTTTTTTAATGATAGAAATAAAAAGTCTTGATATTCTACATAATTTTCAAGTTGCAATTTATTTATTTATATATTAATACATTATAATATTTACAGATCTATCCTAATAATATTTCCTATCCACCTAATATTTACAACCTCTTCTGGAGATACGGACAACCTGAAAAGATGAAAATTATTTTTTTTAAAATCAGTTATTTGAATGAAAACAGTAATATTACCTAGTTTATGAGTCAGGAGTTCCTAACGTCTTATCATCACATGTTTAAACTGATTGAACCACATCTGTAGATTATCAATAAATATTTAGGACATTTATATAATCATAGTAACATCAAACTAAAATGCATATAGAAAATGCATTCAAACATGGCTTACTTTAGATAATCTATAGTAGGCTGTGATACAAATCAATAAAAATGCATTTAGAAAATGCATATAGAATCCATAAAAAATATTTAATCGAGCATTAGCGAGTTTTTACTTTCAACTCAAGGCCAAAGTCGTTGTCCGTCGTGTGTATGTTCAACAATAACTTTTGACAGATTTGATCAATCAACTTCAAATTTCGAACACATATTCTTCGACTCTTTTTACAGCTCAAGCTCGTTGGCCAACAAAATTTACCGACTCCTTCGTCCTTTTTCAGGATATAACAAATAACATTGAAATTGCTCAAGAGAAACATTTGTTGTGATTTATCATTAAGCCAGTTGAAGAATTCATTGCATGCAATTACTACAGTTTTTCCATTCATTCATTCATAACATCAGCTGAGGCTATTTGGGAGCTGTCACACAGACAGTCCTTCATGGGCTGACACATGATTTCAGCTGGCTAATTTGCAACTTTTACATCAACAAACTGATACGGGTTGAGATATCAATGTGCGATTTTCTCTTGGAACTCTGTATTGAAATCATGTATCACATGACCATCTTCTCATTAAAAAAATGAATTTCGATTCATATGAGGGACAAAGATGTTAAAGCGAAAGAGTAATTTTTCATTTCAAATAGGATCCCCAATGAAACCTCCTTTCAAATAATTCTTGTAAAAGAAATATTTAGCTGTTTTCATAATTTTAATCAACTCTGTATAATAAAAATTTGCGGGTTTCAAAAATTACAATACAACAGTTCATGAGTGAGTTCTCCAACCCAGGGTGTCACTAGTGCAGAGTTGGTAAAAATTATGGATACAGCTAAATATTTATTTCACAAGAATAATATTACATTAGGATTCATTGGTTATCCCATTTGAAATGAAAAACTACTCTGTCGCTTTAATATAAATGATAATTTCCACATACTAAAATCAAGGTACAAGTAATATGTAACTTTTTGGCTGTCGACCATTGATTGTAATGGTTATCTCGCCAATCTGACACTTACCTTCTCACATCACTTCATCCTCTCCAGCAATATCAAGAAGGAACCACTCATTCTGAGGCAGTGGCCTATTGACAATGTTTTCGACACCATGAGCCACTGCGCTCAGAAAGTGTGTAATTCTTATTTCTCCGTTGATTAAACGATGAATCGCCTTTTTGATATCGCGAGTAATCTTGTTTTCCCTTGGTTGGTTGACTGCAATGTCTCTATGAACTCGAATGATACTATCATAAGAGGTTTTCTCTATTGTTTGGAGACTTCCTAAAAAGCAATTAATTCAAAGCATATATTATAAGAAAATTTTTAACAATTGCAAATGTCAAAGGACTTGAAATAACTGCTGTGCTCTCATCAGTTGAACCACTTTTTATTGATCTTGCAGCTGTGTATTTGATCAAGCATAAAAAAAACAATTGATAATATTTTGTATGCAGGAATTTTAGTAATTTTAAGCCTATGAGTTTAAAGGTAAATCTTTGACAAAAATAAATTATTACTTCATCATCCACTATTATTCTGATCTCCTTTGCTTAATTTTAATTTTGAATGGTTCTGTGTTTGAGTTTCCTCGCTGTTGCAACCTAATTTTCTTAAAAGCCAATGATAAGTTAAATTGTAATGCACATTTTAATCTAATGTAATTATTCCAATTTTGAGGGCGTTTCATGATGTTATTTCAGTATTTCATGATCATGATTTCAGTATTTCCTAGTGGGGGGCATGCATAAGGTTACGTCGAGGATCAAAACTTCAAATGACTGAATAATCACATCTCCTCATACAGCTTGTTCATATCAGCTCGTCAAGGCGGTTAAAAATCATTTATCATGTCACTAAAATTTGTTGAAAAAATAGAAAATTTCTCCTTTAGTGTATTTTAGTCCATATTTTTCAATGCATAGAAAAATGACTAATTTCTATATTCAAAACTGTGTGTCTCGGTAACTCAAAATGATACTTGGTCTTGATTTGAAGAAAAGAATCTACTCTTTTATGTAGGGGAATGATTTTTGTAAAAATATAATTGTGAAGTAAGATACGTTTGTTTAAAAAAATCAAGAAATTTGCAATATTTTTCTCATTTTCGCAGTTTCGAGTTTTTCGATAATAAACAGTAATGCAAGATCAATTTAAGGCAACTATGTTTATAGAGCATGAAATTTTCTCTCATTTGAGACCAATCGCAAGTTTCTATCATGTATTTTACTCGTTTTAGAGACTCTTTAAACAGTAAAATCGCAAGAAAAATTAGAAAATAAAAATCATCATTCAATTGGCTGTAACTTTTGAACGGAGTAACGGCTGTAACAGAAGTATAATTCATGGGAGTGAAAAGAGGAGAAAATTCATTACAACCTCGACTACTTTTTACTTTCCTTGTTACTTTCCTTGCCCTATTACCATAGGTAAGGAAAGTATTGTTTTCCGAAAAAAATTAAGGTACCTACCCCAATTTCTATACGTTTTAAGGTCCCCTGAGTCCGAAAAAGTGGTTTTTTGGTATTGGTCTGTATGTGTGTGTGTGTGTGTATGTATGAGTGTATGTGCGTCTGTGTACACGATATCTCATCTCCCAATCAACGGAATGACTTGAAATTTGGAACTTAAGGTCCTTACACTATAAGGATCCGACACGAACAATTTCGATCAAATGCGATTCAAGATGGCGGCTAAAATGGCGAAAATGTTGTCAAAAACAGGGTTTTTTGCGATTTTCTTTAAAATGGCTCCAACGATTTTGATCAAATTCATACCTAAAATAGTCATTGATAAGCTATATCGTCAACTGCCACAAGTCCCATATCTGTAAAAATTTCAGGAGCTCCGCCCCATCTATGCAAAGTTCGATTTTAGATTTCCAATTATCAGGTCTCAGATATATTCAAGGTTCTCGAGATTAAATGGAGAACTTGAAAAAAGTCCAAAATTTTGGTGGTTAAGTCGCCCTCTGGTGTGTTAGCAAATTTCAGATTAGAATTCAATGCCCCAAAATACATTTATAGAACCGTCGAAAAAACTTATTTCGGGGCTGTTTCCTGAAAAACGACCATTTGACTGGACTATGAGTTGTTATTGGTATTAATAGATAGAATTTACAAAATGTACTTGTTCAGATGATATCTTTATTCCAAAAACCAATCCATTTTTAGATACATTTTGTTCAACTTGTTTACTCGTTAACCAACTTGTTTTATTTATTACTCCTGTAATGTTAAAGTAAATACAACCTACAACACAACATCAGTGATAACCTGGTACAATAATTTATGATAATTTAGAATACCTAGACTTGCCGACATTTTATTGTATGAATAGAATATTATTCCAAATTTGTATGAATGTTTCCCAAAATTGCTATTCAATATTCTTTTGGAATAAAGAATTATTATCAATGATAATTATTATTATCCAACTTTTTATAAGTAACCTTAACATTTAAAAGGAAAGCCTCCTTTACTTATCTTTTAATATCCTATTAAAATATCTGTCATGTAGTTTTTCCTGATATAATGTAGTACTTTGATAAACATTTGTACTGGTATATAATAATATTAAAAACTTTGATAATTGTTCCCTACTTTTCAGTCCTCCCTAACAAGAACGGGTGCACTGCTATCTCATCAAAATAATATCAAATATCAAAAAGATACTTCATTTCTATTTTAAAAGAGATAAGAAACGATGGTATATATTTTTTACAATATTATTATGAAAACTGCATTAAAAAATGCAGAAAAATGCATTACAAAATTGGTTTCACTAAACCTAAAAGATTTTACAGCAGGTGCCTACAAATTTAATAATAAAATACATAAATAGAATGATATGCTAACTTTAACAATAAACTAAGGAAAAAAATCATGAAAAATAGGCTCTGTCAGTAAAAGGTAAAATATGACAAGATAGACCATACAAACGATAAAATTTACTCATACACATTGAGTTATTCCAGGTACTCATTAACAGAATAAAAAGCTTTAGACTTGAGCCATTCATCAACAGCAATACAAAACGTTTTCAATGGTAACTGCTTAACATTATCTGGTAGTAAATTAGACATGCAAATTTGTAGGTACTTATGACTCTTCAGAGTTTTAGTTAATCTAACTGTAGATCTAGTTATATCATCCTTATGTCTAATGTAATGTGAATGTACAGATATATATATATATATAAGCCCTTTCTCTTCTGTTTTGTACCTTTCTATCTCCATTATGGCATTTGTTTTTGACATAAAAATTTTGCATTTGAGTAAAACATCACGTTTAATAAACGACTCACATCTCTATTCAAACAGTCGAAAATGTCTGGTAGTCTACACTATTTTTAGTTGTAATCCTCGCCTGATAATTTTGAAAACTTATAGAACTCATCATCATCATCAGCTCTAAGAATTGAAATGTGTGACAAAAGCAGAAGGATGGGAAAGTCCTGTCTACCTGCCGTTCTACGAATGACAGGTTTTTGAAATTCTATTTCCAGTAACTTGCATTCAATTTCCGACATGTGTTTCAAACTCTATTCACTGTTTACCATCCTATCTTCTCCCTACCTGAACTTGTCATTATTTTTAGTTTATTGACCTTTCTGCTGAAACTAAACAATTCTGACTGTTATGGCAGATAAATGATTTGATTTGAATCAAGTTGAAACCTTTACTATGGTGTTGAAGTTTTGTATGAAAATTAGAGCCGAAATTATTGTTTGCTATCTAATAATTAGTAGGCATATTCAGGTAACTAAAGCATTATTATTTTTTGGAACAATTGAATTACTAGTAAAATTCTTGAGTGCGCGACGCAGAGGGAATTACAGAGAATTGCGCGCGTGAAGTCAGAGAAAACACTTCCCTAGCAATAGCTGCAGCAAACTTTTGCATGATTACGTCATCGCGCATCCCGCAGTAACGCTGCGTGGTTCAGAGAAACCTAGGCTTTAAAATGTAGTGGCTAGACGCGCATGTAAATTCTATTGGTCGATCCAGCGCAGGAGCTTCTCTTTGTCTCAGAAACAGAGTAATGGCCAGCAACAGTCACAGTTATAACATAGTTATTCAAAAGTATTCTTTGAGTATCTATAGTGAGGTCCACGTTATAATGGTAGTGTACGATTTGCAATGGTGTTGCTATCCTTGTCTTGTTCAACAAATGTGAAAGAGTTAGGGGTTAGTTTTTATTTAGGTTATATTTAATAATGTTTTATTAGGATAGGTTAGGTTTCTGCTTTAAAATTACAATATGCTAGAAGGGGCTAGGGTCTAGGTGGAGTTATGTTTTTTGATGTTTCAAAGGTAAAAGGATAGGTGAGGGGGATAGGATTTTGCTTTGAACCACATGTTTGTGAACATGTTCATGAAATGAACCGCATGTTTGTGAACATGCTCATGAAATGAACCACATGTTTGTGAACATGTTCATGAAATGAACCACATGTTTGTGAACATTTTCATGAAATGAACCACATGTTTATGTTTTGTTCTAAAGATGACAGATAAATCTAAAGTATTAAATGTGAAAGGGTTAGAGGTTAGGTTTTATTTAGGTTATATTTAATAATGTGTTATTAGGATAGGTTAGGTTTTTGCTTTGAAATTGCAATATGCTAGAAGGGGCTAGGGTGCAGTTAGAGTTATGTTTTTTGATGTTTCAAATGTGAAAGGATAGGTTAGGGGGTTAGGATTTTGCTTTGAAATCTAAATTATTAAATGTGAAGGGGTTAGGGGTTAGTGATTAGGTTTTTTTTGGATTATATTTAATAATGTTCCATAAGGTTAGGTTAGGTTTTCACTTTTAAATTGCAATATGCTAGAAAGGGCTAGGGTCCAGGTAGAATAATGCTTTTCGATATTTCAAAGGTGGAAAGATAGGTAAGGATTTTACTTTGAAATTGCAATATGCTGGAAGGGATTAGAGGTTTTTAAAATAGTTATGTTTATTGATGTTTTAAATGTAAAAGGGGAGGTTGAGGGTTTGGTTTTTGTTTTGAAATGACAATATGCTGACTTAGTTATAGTGTTTTTTAACATCAGTTAAATAACAACTGTTATATTTAATGAATTATATTTTTCAAAAGTACTTTTTCTTTTATCAAATAAAATGATAATATATTGATTATTATATTGAATTTAATGATAAATCATCATTGGATAATAATATCTTTATCAAATAGAATGACGATTGGCTCCAGTTACAGTGCTCGGTAACCATCATCACAAAGAACGTTACATTCAAAGATCTGACTGAATGGAACGGGAAAAACCCGTTGCACACGCATGCGCGATACGGTGCTGTCTGAGACAGAGAGTGGTTTGTTCCAGCGCACGCACATTACTTCAAAGTATTAGCAATTTTGAAATGTAATGGCTAGTCGCGCGTGTAAATTCTATTGGTCGATCCAGAGCATGTGCATTACTTCAAAGTATTCAAAGTGGAATTGTGGAACGCTAGGAACTTCAAGGCCATCTCTGTTTACAGTCGATCGGCTCTCCCATTGAACAGTTGATGTTCACCCTGTCAGGGTGCTTATGACGTCATAAGGACGGTCAGTTTGCAAGACGGTCACTTTGCAAGACGGTCAGTTTGTTGGACGGTCAGTTTTCAGGACGGTCACTTTGCAGGTCGGTCAGTTTCCTGGTCGGTCAGTTTGTAACCCCCCGTGCATTAAGTGTCAAGTGATTATGTGTGCTTGTGTATTTTGTTTTGATTTTTGGGTTTGGACTTTTGAGTTTTGAAAGTTTTCCATCTATCTTTATTAAAGAAAATAAGAGTTTGAGTTAACTTAGTAGGTATAAGAAACATATAATTCGGCTTATAATTTATTCATTATTTATTGATAGAAGATAGAACGTTGTACTCCAGGAACAAAACTGTTCAGAACACTCCCATATCCCAATTGGTAGGCTACTGCTGTAAGTTGACTGAGCAGAAAAACCAGAAATCTGTCTGTCAGTGCTGTAATACTACAAAACCATAATCCTGAAAAACCAAGTATGGGTGAGTAATTCTCTGACGCAATTTTTAAACTATCACATAATAATGTTTGATTCTTCCTAATACAATTCTATGCATGATTTGCTATCTATTATGTTGCTTTGAATCACTTTTTAATTTGTAAAGTTTTTCTTAGCCATCGTAAAACATTATGTTGCAGCTTGAAATTGACTCTTTGTGAGTAGACAGTGAAGGTGTGTTTTGAGATTGTACGCTTCACCGACCATTTTGAACATCATTATTGGAGAATAGCCTACTGCATGGCAAAAACGAGAGGTAGTAGTTACGAAAGGTCAATGGAAATGGCTTCTAGACCGTTGAGGAATAATCCAAATGCATATTCACGTGAAAGTGTTGGTAGATTTAGTGAGCACTCTTTACACTCTGCTTACACATCAACTCCTGGATTTAGGGATGGTAAGTTTTGAACTTGATATAAACATATAATACTTATTAAGTTTGGTAATTGTTCAGTAACAAATATTTTCTTGCTCTTTTATTGAAGTACCAAAAAATAATTCATATAATGCTGTGTTCTAATAAGTTCCTAATTTAGAGGCCAGATATTTTCTTTACATTAAATAGCTTTATGCTGATACGATACTTTATCTCTATCAGTTTGCACCTTTCAGCGTTTTAAATATTAGGTACCTTACAGAATATATGGATTCTGGGTGTGATTACAGTGCAAGCTTGGTTACGCATGACCAAGCGTGCAAATAAGAAACAAAATCTGGAAAGAGCAAGAGGAACATTCACACTGAACGCTTGCACTCTAACTTGCTGATTGCGTTTAGAGTAAGCAGCTACACTAAAGCTAGCTCCGCAGTGCAGGCTGGATGCTTTTCTGACTCTGACTAGGCGCTGAGACAGCAAATAATAGCAGCGTTGGTGGGAATGCGAGCGGCCGCAGTAACATCTTCCACCCAGCAATGGTCGGCGTAGTTCCGCCTAGCGGACAGACGAAATATCAATCCAGTCGGTTATTTGATCCCTCCAGCTAGGCTCAGCCAAGCAGCCGAGACAATAGAACAATGGAGTGGCGGTCTTATTCGCGTTCATCAGCAGTTTTATTTCTCACGATTATTTTGATTTTTGTGTTACCTATAGGCTAATCAATTATAACTCCAGTCACCAGTAAAAAGTTTCCAGAAACGTGGTGTACTACCATATTAATGACTTTTCATGATGATTTTCAATTATTTAAAAACATTGTTGACATTCTGACCCTTCAGGCTAAACTTGGGGTCGCTGAGAACGAATCTGCAATCAGAATTTCTCTATCACGAAAAATAACGATAAAACCCCATCTGTTGATCTTCCGGCAACCGTTAACAGTTATCCTGCATCCTGCAATGCGGCCGAAACACTTCAAAGCCAGACACCCATCTCAAATGACAACAACGCCAAGCTGTGAGAAACCATCCTGCACTGCGGCGCTAGGTTAAGGGTAAACGCGCACTAGCACGGCAAAGACCAAGACTGGTCTGGAACAGCACGACCACAACCTCGACCAAGACCAAAGTTTTACATTTATAAATGTACTGGTCTGGCAATTGGTCTGTGCGACCAGAGCCACTGCTGTGGTCGTGCGTATGTCGTGTCTTGGTCTGACTAGTGCGCGTTGCTCCATATAATTTCAAGTTATCCTGGCTGTAAGTTCTTGGTCTTGGCCGTGCTAGTGCGCGTTTACCCTTACAAGTCACAACTTGTTTCAATGGCTCTTTTCAGATTTTTTTTCGGTTCATTCATGATCTGACTTGCAAATACAGATACACGCATCTATGTGATCACACCCTAAGATTTGTCAAAATGTTTGGTTGCAATATAAGTTTATTTGTCATGTTATTATTGAATGAATCATTTCTATGGTAGCCTATTGTTGATTTACAAAAAATGTGTTTACCGTTCTTCCTAATAAATGTGCATAATGAAAACTAATTATTTCTCTAAACGTGTAAAGTTTTATTTGGAATTCACTAGATAGGTGATGGGTAAACTATATTTTTATACGAAGGCAGTTTAAAAAGTTTTATGCGTAGTATTTATATTACTGTTGTTTGAGTAAGTCGATGTCGAGTGTTGGATGCTGTGTCTGTTCACATTATACCAAAACTTTTTCTATTCCAACTTCTTGTTGGAGTGAATCCACTGATTTTTTAATTCTGAATGGACAGTAATGCATCCAATTATCATATGAAGTTATACATTTGTGCCAAAACTCATATTATTTTTGGTTAAATGCGCTAACAGAATTGGACTTGATCAAGTTTTTGTCTGCTATGAGTACGAATCATCTATAATATATTAAGATATTACGGTACCAACAGTCCTCTGTTAAAATATAAAATTAATTAAATAAAAACACCGACTCAGTCGAATTTTAAAAATAAAAAATGTTATAAACCTACTCTTATTAATTCATTCTTACATGAAAATGAATCTGCTGTATTTTATTGACATCCTTCGTGCAATGTTAATTAGCTGTACTGTTCAAAATTATTCAATTATCACAGGCAATTTGATAACGTTATTTGTAACTTGTTTTTAGGAAGCACGTGGGACAGCTGCATGACTCGCATTCCCTATGCTACTCTGATAGCCACGATCATTTGTGTGATTGGAGTTGGCATATTCTGTGTATCCATCAACCGAGGATTGAGTTTGTCTTTTCTTCTGTTTGATGAAGTTTTCAACTTGAGATTGTTATGGTATGTTGAAAAATATGCTATTTGATTGAACAGTAATTTATAGCCTAATACTCTAATAACTCAGAAATTCCGTTACGTATTCCGTTCCGTTACCGTATTCCAAAAAAATCAGAGATAAAATTTTTTCACTGAAGTTGACAGTAAATTTGTTATCTGAAACAAGTTGAAACTTGGACAGGATATCTGCGTTGTCAAATTTTGCAATTTTGAGAAATTTTGATGCAAGACCATATTCAATGAGACAACCCTGCTTTGACTGTCGAGTGAAGTATATTCAACCATATTGCCTTGCCTGAGAAGGTTGCAATTTTGCACAATTTGGCAACGCTGATTATCTCATCCAAGTCTTAACTTTTTTCAGAGTAGTAATTACATCAATCCTTAACTTATGACATGGGTGCATGTGCTTGTACTTTAAAATTATTAATTTCAATCTCCTACTTGAAACTATTTTATCAATTTAATCTTCTACTTTAAATTACTTATCTTATCTAATTTATTTCGAAGAGTCTTTCTAATTTGAAAACCACTTCTTATTTGCAACCCCTTTTTTACCTCCTATAATGTTTATTCTCTTTCTCACATATATTCTTCGAAACCTTATTACATCTTTATCATCAAATTCAAAAATGCTTCATTGATCTGATTGATTAATTTTCTTAATCAACATTTCCACTTAATCTTCCTATTCTATTAATGTTGCCATCTCTTTCATGAAAGAAGCGATTTAGTTTATTCAAAGCCATTTAATGTTTTATCTTCTAATATTGGATTATATTCATATCATTTTATAGTTGTTTTTATTGCTTATGTTATCTCATCTAGGCTATCTCTGTATTTGTGCATTGTAATTTTGCTAATAACTTGATCGAGTGGTAGAGTAGAAATTAGTGTCAAAAACTTCAAATGAAGTCGTTCTATCCTATTCCATATAGCCTACTCATCCTTGTATTACTCGATTTTTTTTTAAATTTGACAGGCAATGTAAATACTATAATGAACTTATAATTAAAATTCTGTTTGTACCAAAAAAAGTTAGCTTCAGATTCTGTAGGTGCCGGTATCAGTTTACTCGTCATCATGGGTGTAATATTGTCCAGTGATGCTACGGTAATAAAAATACTAAAGGTGTAAGACAGGGATGGCCGATTTCACCTGCCCTTTCCAACATCTATGTCAATGATGTCATGTCTGTGTTGCAGCATCAAGTTTATAATGTGTTCTTTCTTACCAGTTAGTCATAGTGCAAAAGCTGTACTGATGACAAACCGTATGTTTACATTGCTAATGACCATGTAGTTATACCGGAATCTGAAGCTGCAATTTGTAATGCATAACTCCACCTAAAATCCATGATCACAATTTGGTCAAAAATTGAGAGCTATCTTGAATGACATAATTCGTTATTGACATTCCGTTATCCTCGCATTTTAATCAGACCCACTTTAATCTCATAACATACTACTGAGTGTTCGAAAAGTTATACTCGAAACGAACTAGTATATTGTTATGCCCTACATATATGTGTACAGTATGTGGGTAAAACATAGTGAAGTAGCAAAGGTAGAATGAAGTGTCGATCCCCGATTTCTCTTATCTTTAGCTAGAACCTAGCTCGGATATTGTTTCACAATTCCTTAACCATGAGGATTACAATATATGTCGGCTTATGCACTAATTTGCAATAAATTACAATATGTACCTAATTAGTTAATGAATTGTACAAATTATAATATCTATTATTTATTAATCGGAGATTGAATGCAGTTTGAATTACGATTAGTATACGTTATTGATAACATTTTTAATGTTGATTGACGTAAAATGTCACTTTTGACTCTGTATGATATGTGTTATATACAGGGTGTTTCAGAAGTAGTGTCGAACATTTTAGGATATTGCTCCTGGATGATAGGAGACTACAAATGACGTATTATAATAACAATTATTTTCGTACAGCATGCATGTACAAAAAAGATCTTGAACAAAAAATATCATCTGAAAAACATTGTAAAATCAGCCATACCGAGTTTCAAAGCTTCATCTTAAATACAATTAGAAAATGTAATATTGATGTTTAAATTGTTAAAAGTGGTCATGCATGCAATACAAAAATAATAAATTTCTCTTTTATTCCTTGACCAATCTTAAATGAGGTATCCTTGAAATCTTGATAAAAATTGCTACCTTTTTTGTCACTTGTAAATTTTCTGTAAAGTGAACGGTTTTCGTGAAATTTGGAATAAAAAATTTAAAATGGCTGCCATTTTAAATATGTACATCGAAAAGTTTTCATTTTATTTTTTGAAGTTTAGTCTTTATAGCATAAATATTCATGCCAAATTTCAGATCAATACAACATTTCGTTCTTGAGATGGAAATTCCTAAGTGAAAAAAACAAAATGACAGCTATAAAGATAACCGTTGAGTTTTGGAGACTTCAAATATGTCATTTGTAGTCTCCTATCATCCAGGAACAATATCCTAAAATGTTCGACACTATTTCTGAAACACTCTTTATATTAATTCAGTTGTACGTCAGAAGGTAGAGTATTCGACCAATAACCTATCCTGAAAGTTACAGTATTATATCTACATCAGTCTCCAACTTATTGAGGTGTTCCCATACGTTAGACTCATTCTGTACATTGTTATATTATATATTGTATGATGTTATATCATTAGCTGTATAAACTTGACGTTGTCTATGTTCAAAATTAATTTGATTAAAATAAAATTCTATTTATAATATTGTACTGTAAAACTTGGTAAATCGGCTGAGTTTGTACAAATAATTATTGTCAATTCATTGAATACCCGACGGTTGTGCTGTGCTGAGCACAATGGCCGCAACTTGAGATTTTCAAATTAGCCACAGACTACAAAAAGTCTACAGATGGAAATTAATAAGAAATTTCATTTATTCAAATGCTATCGTTTAATAATAATCACAAAAAGTCACGCAAATGAATTTTCAACGTTTTTTAAATCGAAAAAATATTTCACATTTTTTCGATTTGGCTTTAGTTTCAAACGATATTTGAAAACGATGTCTAGAGTTCCGGAAGATATTCCAGGTGTTATTGAACAGCTCAGTTGGAATGCGTCTCCTGAAATGTCTATTGGTTTTTATCTTCATTGTGTATACTTTGGATTTGATATAAAAATAAACATACAAAATTGCAACTTTGCACAATCATTTATAACATATAGACAAAACTAAAAAAAAAAATTACGATAAATTTTCAAATTCATAAAAAAATTTCGGCCATTTAAAACTGTATTTCTTAAATAACTCAGAAACCGTTGGTTTTAAAAAATATTCACACGAATAACTTTTTTGACGTGACAACGTCTTATAAATTGGTTTGCCGGGAGACACTTCAAGAAACTGCGTTACGTTCCCACGTTATGCGCTCACAATGAGAGCGAGTGAGAGCGTTCGTTTCGGTTCACGGTCGTCTGGAAAGAGCACGAATAGGAGCAGTTGCGAGCAACGCAGCATTCCGAAGGCATTCACCTGGAGAGAGAGTGAAACGGAGCAGACAACCTGCGCAGGCGCCGAAAGCAATCTCCTGCGACTGCGCCACTAATTCAAAATGTCAAGTCAATGGTTGTCTCTCTCGCTCTTAGGTGGGCGCGGGCTAACCATGCCCGAGTGGGAGGGACGCGTGCCTCTCACTCACTCTCATTGTGAGTTATTATTTCATCCTTCTTCCTACTATACGAATGAATATTCACATTAAAATTATTTTACCACTCAAAGTCGTTGTCACGTAAAACTTTCGCCCGTATACCGACTTTACAGGCAACCATGTTTTTAGTAAATTTCATTACCTATCGATTGGTACCTGATTTTTCAAGATTGTACCAATATTAACTGAGATATGGCAGCTTTAGTGATAGGACACCCCAGGGGGTTGGTTAGTTGCAGTGCATGCCAAGGCATGCATCTGAAGTCTGTCACAACAATGCAACAGTCTCCGTCTACTTTGCATGTCATTTGTAAGCTATAATAGATTATTTCAAACAATACTTAATGTTACATAACCCTCTTGGTCTTGGCATAAGTTTGGAATAAACTGCCATATCTCGGTTAATATTGGTATAATCTTAAAAAATCAGTTAACATCGATAGGTATTACAGTGGACTCCGGTTACAAAGCGGTTGAGCGCTATAGCCGGAGCAGCGCTATAACCAGTGTTGCCATTTATCAACAGTGGAAATGGGTTATAAGACAATCAAGCACTAAACAGCCATTCAAATTACTATGCCATTTGCCATTACTATGCTTATTTTATATAATGAACACTTTGAACGCGTTTTTGATGAATATTTTATGATCTTACTTCCTAAAATATTCATTGATCGTTTTCGATATTTTTTAGAATTTAGGAATTTTCTGTCTATGCTACTTGAAATCTCATACAAATTTTACAGTATTATGTCATTACTCTCATTTTCTCCTACACTCATGAAAAGAAATAATTGGCTTCACTTGATTGAGAGCCTGAGAAAGAGTTGGAGGCTTCAAAAATTCCCCTTTCACTTCACAATATGCTTCAAAATCATGAACACCACTGTCAGTCTACTGACAATGTCCAGTTCACTAATTCTTTTCAGTACAGTAACAGAGAGGTAAAGAGTAGGGGTGATACCATACAAACTGGTTTTAATAGGGAATTCCAAGAGGTGGGAGTATTCCATAAATAGCACTTTTATCCAGTCATTGGTGAATTGTTTAATAATAGTCTATTTTGTGGAATTTCACTCACTGAGAGCAACAATAAAGCTATGGGACATTATGTGGAAACAGCGCTATATCCGAAAATACACGGCATTATAAAAGGATCCGAAATACACATAATTATACGGGATATTGGCCGGTCCTGTCTTGTAAGAGCGTTCTCTCTCTCTCTCTATATATATATATATATATATATATATATATATATATATTATATATATATATATATATATATATATATATATTACACTCTTATATCCAACTTATATATATATATATATATATATATATATATATATATATATATATTACACTCTTATATCCAACTTATATATATATATAGCACATAACAGAAGACACTTTTAAGTTTGTAATAGAAATTGAAACAGGAGACACGATATTAATAGATTGAAAACATAAAAACGTTCATTAGAAATGGGGGGAAATTTTCGGAGACTGAGTCTCCAAAAATTCCCCCCCCCCATTTCTAATGTAAGTTTTTAAGTGTTTTCAATCTATTTATATCGTGTCTCCTGTTTTAATTTTTTTATATATATATATATCCAACTTTTTAAAATTCGCAGATGGATGAATATGGTAGATTATCAACCGGGTACATCCGATAAGCAGTTTCACTTACTTTCTGACGTTTCGTCATTATCTCAAATGACATCTTCGGAGCGCAGGTAATCTCACACTGACTCCTGCCTGTGCTTCGAAAAACTTCCTCGTGGTCGGAGGGAGTACCTCCTCCCCTCTCCTTCCTCCACGTGTTCAGCCTGGCGCTGCTGGGTGAATGGAATTCCCGGAGAAGTGTCTGGCTTTTGTAGAAATGGGGGAAATTTTCGGGAACTGAGTTCTCTTCCTCAACCGAGCAGACTGCCTGGCAGTCTATATATATATATATATAAAATAATTTATATATATAAATTATATAAGTTTTTCTTGTAATTTTTTTGTAAAACCAACGGTTTCTGAGCTATTGAGGAAACAACATTTTAAATGGCCGCCATTTTGTTCTATGAATTTGAAAACTCATAATAACTTTTTTGGTAGCTTTGTCTAGTTGTTATAAATGATTGTGAAAAGTTTCAATTTCGTATGTTCAAACATTATTTAGAAAAAAATAATGAGTGATAAAAGCAAAATGGCCGCTGTGTGAGTAACTGAAGACCTAGAGAAACAATAGCGTAAGTAGATATCCCATGGAATAGGGCGTTTATGTCGCAACTTTTACTGTTATCTCAAGCCGATTACTGTTGATTATTGTCGAATTTTACTGTTTTGTTGGGTGAGAGTGTATGAACGGCACAATATGAGAGACTACCAGTGTCACACGTCTTCACGGGAAAGAATTACATGAACGCCCTATACCATGGGATATCTACTTATGCTATTGTTTCTCTATGCTGAAGACTTCCGGACAATTTAAATATGATATTTAGGTATGTTTCTTACCAAGGAACAATGCCCTAGAGTATTTGTAGGGAGCTTGTAACACTCTGTATAGATTGCAGTGTCGTAAAAATAATTCAAAATGTGAAATTATTTTTTCGCCTCACTTGGATGTAATGAGCTGGTTTTCGTGCGTCATATGGAGGCCGAAAATGATTGTTTTCTGACCAGGCCGGTAAAAGTTTTAGGGCCCTAGGGCTGCTGTAAAATAACCTTGAAGTCAGCTGATTCTGATTTGATGTGAACGTGTTTACAAAATGGTTTATGAAACGGAATCAGTTTATACTTCTAGAAATTGAATAAAGTATTTTGCAATAAGATACTATTATTTTATTTGGATGCATGAAATACAAATAAGATATTATAAACAATATTCAAATTCAATTTTCAGAGTATAATAGAATCCGACCTCTAAACTCATAGTACTGCGTTTGCCACGAAACCTGGTGGATAATTTTGGAACTACTTGGGCAATTCCAGTGGTACTGAACGTTTTTACGAATAGTTTATTATGAAACGGAATTAGTTTATGCTTCTAGAATTATAAAGTATTCTGCAATGAGATACTATACTTTTATTTGGATGAATGAAATACAAATAAGATATAAACTATTCAGATTCGATTTTCAGAGTAGGAAAGGACTTCTAACCCCAACTTCCGCAGTCGACGATAACAAGCATTGTTGACATCCAGATTGTCCAAATTTCAAGTGCGCTAAAACAGCTGATCAAAAAACTTTTCATTTTGTGTTCATTATTCAAGAATCAAAACATTCATAATAATATCAACTTATTGCCATTTGAAAGAATAAAAAAGTATAAACTAAACCTCCCACATTAAAACATAATTGAACATAATCTTTTAGGTTATTGAAATCCACCCAAACGCCAAACCCAGCTGAAGTACTGCGTTTACCACTAAACCTGGTGGATAATTTTGGAACTACTTAAAACTATCAAAAACAACCTATTTTTTCGGACATGAGAAAAATTATCAAAATTTGGGAACATAATAGTTTTGGGCCATACCTGCTGCTCTTTCCCGATCATATTTATATGATTTGTAATTGTATCAAAAATGTTTCGGGCAAAAATGTGTTTCCGGCTCTCAATCTTTTCTAGTCCGAGGCCGTAGGCCTACGGCCTCGGACTTGAAAACCGATTTCGAGCCGGAAAAATCTCATTTTCGGCCCTAGGTGTGAAATATACTATTTAATTTACAAAGTCACTCAAGACGATTTTTAATGACCTTTTACTATGTTTGAATCGATAATCCAACTCAATTTTACTTGTTTGGAAATTAAGTATGTGACATGAATGGCTTGGTTTCGTTTGCAGGCTGGAACATGTGAAAATCTTGTTGGTGATAATGGCAGCGAGCATGGCGGCGATGGGTGTGATGATAGTGTTCGTGGGCTGCCTGGCGACAGGCGCCACCCGCCACAAAGTGTACCGGGCGTGGAGGGCGCGCGTCGGAGGCAGGATATCCTGTGCTGTAGTAAGCTATATTTATCATTGCATTATGTTGCAACCAGCCCCCGACCAATTTGTCATAATTGTAGAATTTTACTTGTGTGCTAAATAGGCACTATTTCAAACCGCTGCTCGATTTTCAGACTATCTGGTACCTATAGTTAGGTCCACGTTATAATGGCAGTGAAGAAAGATGGGATAGAAGGGTTGCCGATTCTCTCTATATTTTACTCCATTTTGCCACAGACTGTACTAAAACACAGCTATCTATATTGGCTAGCTGTAACTTGCATCATCCAACATTTGATATAATACTAGTTTTAATTTTCTCTAATAAAATAATCAATTTCGTGTCAAATACTGTATATTACATTCATTAGTAAAATATCCCTTTACATAATTTGATTCAAAACTCTTGGATTATATTTTATTCTCACACACACCTGAAATCTTGGCGGCTAATTTTGAACGCTGTGATGCAACAATTGAACTTCAAATCAATAGAATTTAGTTATTTGGTAGGTATTGTATTTAATTTTTTTTGAAAAGATATCAAAATAGATATTCTATTTATAAGAAAATAATTTCAATGGATATCATTCTAAAATAACCTTTCAATATTTATACCGGTACCAGTAGCTATTCCGGTAGGCTAACTGAAGCATGTTTGTGAGGATGGACGAAGTCTAGGATGGTCAAAAGTTATCTACTTATTCATACGGTAGTATCTAAACATTTCATTCATTTATTTATGGAAAATTGGATACAATCCAGGTGTAAACAGCAGGCATTCGCCCAAAACTGCTTTCAACCTTAATTTAAAATAAACATTACAGCGGTTATTGTAGTAGAGTTCATGTTTTGATTTACACACAAGTCCGAAAACATGTATCTACTAAAATTTTGAATTTATCTGATAATTATTTTCTTCCAAACACAATACCAAACAAGAAACTTCTATCACAATTTTAAATCAATTGTACGACTTGCCTACTCAAGTATTTTGTTAGAATGAAAAAAAACATGGCTGCTGAAGATGGCTTGTTTACATCTGTACAGTCACTATCAAAAGTAAAAATAAAATATTTCTGGCAAACTGACAACATTGCAAAGCTAGAAAGGGATAGTGCTATATACTTTGTCGAACGATAGAAAAGGATAGCAACACTTGTCAATCAAATACTGCCATTATAACGTGGATCTCACCATTGTTCTAGAGGGATTGGTTTTACAGCCACACTATGTTCTATGTTTTCTTATCAGCTAATTCGCTACTTTCACAAAGGATTCGTATAGATTCAGGGTAACTTTTCAGTTCTGTTTCCAATCTTTTGGGCTAACTAATGGCTGATAATTTAACATGAAGATTTATACAATTTTATATGATGGCACAAAAGGTTTTTGATCTATAGTTGCATAGACCTTTATATGTGAGTTGATTCTCTCTGATCTGTGTTTTCGTTTTATGTCGTACAATGTTGTTCGACAAAGTATTTGGTTCACCCTAGAACTGGTCAAAGTTTCTAGATTTCATATGTCATGACTACTAAGTGTCACAAAGAGTTAGAGCGTTTAATATCGCGAGAATGACCACCTTAGGTCTACTTTGTGTTCTGTTATTTTGTATTGGGCCTTAACTCTGTAAACAAAACTCTGTCTCATCAAAGAAAATCTCATTAACCAAACTTTAATGCTGGCCACTAACGACAGGACAAGTTTAGTGTGAATGCACAACATGTCTTCAAAAGAAAGAGAGATTCACGCAAAAGGCTTCGAAGAATAACAGCTGTTTGGCAGCAGCTCCTAACTATAAACCACTAGCTCCTAACAATAATAAATAAACCACTGGAAAATTACAAATTATTATGATACCAAAATAATTCAACCTCAAATAGAGAAGCGAAGAAAAAATAAGTAACAAACATTCGAAGATACAAAAACCTGCCTCAAAAAATGTTATTCAAAGCGTTTTTCCAATGACACAACTTGTCTGTCAAACATGCATGTCCACAAATGTTCGACACACTTGTCATGTCGTAAGTGGCCGGCCTGAGTTAGATCATAGAATAAGAAAAGAGAAATAGACAGATTGTAGCCATGTTAAGAGGTAATACCTGAATTTTGAATTGCCGCTAGCAATGAACTGCGCTAGCTGTTGGCGACTTTGTAGATTTTCTTGGCTTGAAAAATACACACATTTCAACAGCGAGACTCTAGCGCCACATAGCTTGAAGTAAAAAAACATCGTGGCCGATTGGCATGAATATATTGATAGTCAGATCTGAAATTTCCTTCTAATAAATGTAATTAAAAGTTGGTTATCATATTCTGATATCATCCTTCATTAATTGAAATGCTTTGCTACACAAATGCTTCCTACTTCAACAAAATCTTGAACATAAAGACGTGCATTTGTCAGTAACTGATAATAAAAATTACTTCTTCAACAGTTACTATTCTCAATATTTGCAACTCTTAGTAATTTATAGATACTACTACAAGAATGAGAAGTCCTATTAACAATAGAAAATCTATTATATTATTCTTGCCTCATCTTAAATTGTTTACAGAGTAAAGATCCTACAGATCTTACATAGAGCATCCGATCCCTAATTTTGAAGATAATGAACAATGTTCAAATATTGGGGGGAGATTGTAGTGAAAGAAAAAGTTCGATAGAATAATTATTTTTCTTGGATATTTTTTCCTTTGCAAATAACAACGATAGCATATTTGAATTTTTCAGTTGAATTTCAAATGATGAATCTCTTTACAAGCATCGCTTTTATAACTTGGCATTTTTCAAGGAGAGTCAATTTTAAATTTTAAGTGTAGGCGATTGTATGATAATTGCCCTGCATGCTCCATTATTCAAGTGTTTCCATAGTGAACCTTGTGTCCAATTCGATTTATCAACAGTTGGTCTTTAAATTTAAATGAATTGTATAGTTTATTATAGTCCAGGCGCTGGCTTACATTGAGCATACATGAGAGAGGCAGAGAATTTGACTTCGGATTATTGTTAGGGGGTCTTTAGTGTATATGAAACTCGATGTCGTCACGTCCCAGGGTGGTCGACAGCTTGGGGGGGAGGGGGGTAAGTTGTAAAAAACGCGCGTTTATAAAATCGCCTGTCCTGCAGTTACTATTCATAGTACAGCTTTTAATTTTTTCTCAATATTATGTACACATTTCAATGTGGTCCTATACTTTTTTGCGATAAACCGCATAGTTTTTCCGTAAAAAAATAAAATATCTCGAAAAATGTATTTTTTTATTATGGATATTTTGTTATTTCTCGAATATTCAAGTAATTAGCCGACTTAGAGGAAAAGGCTCCCAATAAACGTTGTAGGCCGTTTCTTGCTGAATCCAATGATATATATAGTTTGGGGGTTACGATCATAGATGCGGCGGTGGGAGGGGGATAAGTAGCACTGTTACGCTGCGGCGCGGTCCTCCCCCATGATTAATGCGCGTAATGGCCTGTCTATCGCATCGCTCCTACTAGTCTATGCATTCAAATTATGTATTTCAGGAACGCTATCTTATGTATTTTCGGTCGCTGAACACGATTTTTCAACTCTCAAGCCTTAATAATTGATAATTCTCATCATAATATACTAATTATGGTCAAAATTACAAACTTCATCTCATTCTGCAAGGAAACTAAGAAATGACTGTTTGAAATAAACGAAACTTGGGTTTCAAGAAATATATTAGGATAGAATAAAGTTAATATTTATATATGTTTATGTTCTATTGTTTTTATTTCAAATTAATTTATTGTGATGCGCTGCAGGCTAAATTATATTATTAATTGCACACTGGCCACGCTTACTTGATATAGTGGTCAGTTAGTTTCCAAGAAATATTTGTGGAATTTCTTAGTTCTTCATGGTGGAAATGGAATTCATCATTCATTCTTTATCATAATGATTATGTTTAGTATGAAAATGTTAATCTTTCGTGAATCTTCAGTTTGTCGTGGACTTTTGAGAAATTATATCCAATATAATAATAGATATGTGTCAAATCAAAATGAAATGAAAATTTAAATATTCATTCATATTATTTCTAACAGTATTATTATAATAATATTTCACTAACTTTTGATTGATTCATCCATTATGGTATTCCCGTTCAGACTGTTTTGAAATGGTAACAAGTTATTCAGTATCAAAATTTGGGATTCGAATAGTTTTGGGCCATGCCTGTTATTCTTTCCCAAACATATTTATATGATTTGTAATTTTATCCACAAATGAATGAATGAATGTATGTATTCCTGCACGTAGCTAACGTATGGATAATTCCTTTATAGATTCTTGCATGTCACATTAATAAATCTCTGCCACAGATTTAGAAATCAAGTCTCGATGGTTTGGAGAGCATATTATTGGAGTGATTCTTTTACTCTGCTGCTTCTAATATGTTCACTACCTTTGTTTGATTTTAGACCATAGACATAAAAAGCTATGTCCACCTGTATCACTCCATCTTTATTGAGAATTTTCATAACTCTTCTCATCACAAAGTTTCCATAATCTTGCAGCGTATTGAAGTTTTGAAAAGTGAAGTAGGAGTTGAATTCAGGAGAGCCATGTCATCATTATGCGAATTTGTCAACGATATTTAGGGATTTAGTTAAATCCACAACTAGTTTCACTTACAATTTCATAGGCCAAGTGAGATTAAGAGTTTTTTTCAAATATCCATCAGATGTTGACAGAGATTGCGGTTATTGTAGAAATGCATGCTGCACTAAAACTTCAATGCTGAATTATCTTTAAACAGCTACCTAGTAAAAATACAGAGATCAGATCTTTTTGTTCTAGAATTAACTAAGACTAGGATTTTTGTTTGATTGCATCGTGGAGAATGAAAGAACTCTGTTTCTTTTTATAGGTGCGAATACACTTTTACAATTTGTCACAACTATGTTCAGATAAAAATCGTTGGAGACCGAATAACTATTTCTTTCTATACGTTCAAAAGAGAATCACACACTTCTTCACTTGCTTCCAGACCATTGATAACATTATGCAGATTCTGTTGTCCATCAGAGTCTTGAAGAAAAATGTTATGTTCTCTTGAGAAGATTATGCTTCTGGAAATCATTCTCATCTCTCATTATTCTTGTTTTACTTCATTATATGACTTTCTTCACAGTCTCCAGTGATATCCATAATGATGTCAACATACTTGAACAGAATATCTTTGATGGAAGATTTATTAATGTAGTAGCAGCCATTTTAGGAAAGCCTTTGAAGAACTAGCTATTCCAATCACTCAGTTTTGGATGATCTAATGAGGGTTTGCTCTAAAGCATGATCGGTTGTCACATTTATTAAATTTTCAAGGTTTCATTTGACAGAGAGTCAATGTATTGACTGTATAGAGTTAATGTTTTCTTATTGGAAATTATTTTTCACTTCTAATTGTATTTTTTATATTTTCTAGATATGACACAGACTTTATAACATAGTTTGTGTGATTGAATGAAAAAATTATGGGATCTTTACTCGAACCGTTTCTATGTGCAATACCAGAGTCCATCCTTATGAGCATGAATACAATTTAAGATAATTTAAACTATGTTACAATAATCAGTCATAAATATTTCAAGTAGTCATTGATTTTGATTCTAAAAACTCTACAAATAGCTCCTGACTTCTTTCAAATATACTTTGACAATCTCTCATATTTGAACCGTTCATGAGTCCTTGTAGTTGTTTCATTGAATTGATTGCTTGCTCTCACACCTTAATTATACTGATCTCCCCTCAATAGATTTCCAACAGTATTCTCTCCAAATATTTCAAATTCAACAAAGATATCTCTCATTCCACTTTCATTCAAGTACCACCCCAAGACAATCAGTCAAACTCAGCCAGATGAGTAGATATAAGTTACAGAAATCAGTTGATAAAGCTGCGTTTACACGTAACAAAATGTTAATAACTTAATCTTTATAGATTCTATTAGATTGAACGGAACTTGGCAAACACATATGTCTATCATATGTATGATAAGTTATGTTCAATCTAATAGAATCTATAAAGATTAAGTTATATTAACATCTCCTTAATAACTTTGGTGTAAACTCAGCTTTAGAGTTGTATTTCCTTTGTAATCAAATATTTAGTCATATAACATGGGAGTAATTGGCATTATTTGTGTTTCAACTGTCAATTTATATTAAGAAAATATTTTACTCCTGTTACACGGTGCTCTATATGGGGTAGCCTATATTATTTGTTTAACTTACTCCATTACTTGACTTTCGCAATTCCAAAGTGATCATTGAACTAAATCGAATAATTATTCTCTCTTAATGGAATATCAGTTTTTTATCGATTGAGAAACACATATAGGATTCCTAACAGGATGGTTTATCATTACAATGTAATCATAAATAATGATAATGAGATGAAGTTTGTAATTTTGATCATAATTAGTATATTATGATGAGAATTATCAATTATTAAGGCTTGAGAGTTGAAAAATCGTGTTCAGCGACCGAAAATACATAAGATAGCGTTCCTGAAATACATAATTTGAATGCATAGACTAGTAGGAGCGATGCGATAGACAGGCCATTACGCACATTAATCATGGGGGAGGACCGCGCCGCAGCGTAACAGTGCTACTTATCCCCCTCCCACCGCCGCATCTATGATCGTAACCCCCAAACTATATATATCATTGGATTCAGCAAGAAACGGCCTACAACGTTTATTGGGAGCCTTTTCCTCTAAGTCGGCTAATTACTTGAATATTCGAGAAATAACAAAAAGTCCATAATAAAAAAATACATTTTTCGAGATATTTTATTTTTTTACGGAAAAACTATGCGGTTTATCGCAAAAAAGTATAGGACCACATTGAAAGCCAGTTATGTGTACATAATATTGAGAAAAAATTAAAAGCTGTACTATGAATAGTAACTGCAGGACAGGCGATTTTATAAACGCGCGTTTTTTACAACTTACCCCCCTCCCCCCCAAGCTGTCGACCACCCTGGGACGTGACGACATCGAGTTTCATATACACTAAAGACCCCCCAACAATAATCCGAAGTCAAATTCTCTGCCTCTCTCATGTATGCTCAATGTAAGCCAGCGCCTGGACTATTATTATATTTACTTCAACTTTCAGAATTATCAACCATTTTCAAAATTATATTAATCTGTATGAGAAATTATTATAATATTGTGACTGATTTTCGTATTTTTTCAGTTTATGGTTATCACGTACATAATGTTTTTCGTCTGGATAGCACTGAAAGTAGCTCTTTCCATAGTGGTAGTGATTTATTCGATTTTCTGGCAACTCTGCTCATCAACAAGAATTTCAGAAGAACAGCAGTGCATTGATCTTCGACAATTTGGTAAGATGTTTTACTTTCATAATAATGGTTATAGTTAATCTATATTATAATATACTAAACTATAATAAAGGAAAGAACTGAACGTTACACGTACGGGATAGGAAAATTATGTTTGACGCATCATCATGTCTGAACTATGTGACTGATTAACTTGAAATTCCACAAATAGATTTTCAATTAACCGAGGATGGTTATAGGTCTATTTTAAATTCTTCAAGATTTCATTACGTCAAGTTTACAATTTTTCATGCTTCCAGTTGTTGTATGAAAGCAGCTGAAAATCTCTTTTAAAAGGGAAATTCGAAGATAGGTATGATTGGGGATCCTATTCGAATAAAAAGATTTTCAGTCGCATCAAAATTTTTGTCCGCCATCTTGGAACCGTCATTTTGAATCCAACTTCATTTTTTTTAATTGGAAAGTGGTCATATGATGCATGATTTCGATGCAGAATCTAAAGAGAAAATGAATTGTGAAAACCGCATATCAATATCTAAAACCGTTCAAAAGTTATTCTCATTCAACGATTTTTATAAAATCATCTATCTATCTCTCCCAAACGGGAGCTTATGTAGGCATCACCATCAGAAAAAAGTCACTACGTTTTTTGTAACGTACATCGTAGCATATTCACTTTTCCTTTATAGGGCTACTACAATATTATTGAACCTGAAAAAAAATCATCAAGTATTTTTTATATTTTAGTAATTGATTCCCGAGTTTGAAGAAGAGGCAACAGAAGAAGAAGAAGTCAAAGCGAATGAAGAAAAAATAGAAACCGGTAGTGTAAACGCAGGTATCCCTACAAAGGAGTCAACGCCGGAAAAGGTCATCGACCCAAATAATTTAAGAACAGCGACCGAACAAATATTGTATTGGAAGGAAGCTGAAAATAAATTTGCAATGATGCAAATCAAGAATGAAGAGCTTGAAACGAAGCTAGAGCAACTGATTAAAAGAATCTCTCTTCTTGAGAAAAATGGAGAGAGTAAGAACCAGCCTCAGTCATTTACTATTCGAGGAAATTTGAAAACTTTCAAATTCTTTATTCAAAAAAATAATTAAACAATCAAATGCATTCCAAAAATCAAATACAATATTGTTTCCTAATTTCTAATATGTGTTCCCTATAGGCTACCCTGTGTGGGGACACTTGTATATAATAAAATATTTATATACAAATTTAAATATTATATCATGAAGAACATAATAATTGAATATGGTATTATATTGAAATAAATCAATATGTCAATATTTATAATCATTCTTGCACACATTCATACGCACACACATTCACATATGCGCACACACATTCACACATGCGCACACACACACACACACACACACACACACACACACACACAAACACACACACAAACACACTTACACAAAACTTAAAACTATGTACGGAGTGGTTGCTGTTTTTTCATATTTAGTTCAATTTTATTCATAGTTAACGTTTCGTTTTTTTTCAAAGTGCTGATGCAATTAGACCATAAATGAATGCGTTTTGAAGAGACAGTGATTGAAATTTAATACTGTCCTACTGTTTACGCATACCGGACGGGATCTGTGAGTTCAATGATCTTTGATTGTTGCAGTGTTCATGTCGTGTAAATTATACTAAATTTAGACCTATATTAATTTAGTAAAAAAATCATTCGGGTTGTCTAGTTGTAAAATGAATTTCTTGATTTCTTTTCTAAATAACTGACGTGACGTTATTTTCCTTGTTGTTACTGGAAGTGAATTGAATATTTTTATAGCTATGTATTTGAAGTGTCGTCTGGAATGTTCTAATCTTGGTTTTGGGAGGTTAATGTCCTGTGAATTCCTGAGGTTTATTCTTTCTCTCATCTGTTGAATATCGAAATTATTTTCAGCTAAATCCAGCAATGCTTTGAATAGAAAAGAATGTCTCACTGATAATATTGATAGTTCTCTAAAGAGCATCATTGAACTATATTGTTTAGGTTTATTACAAATTATTTTTAATATATGTTTCTGACCAGTAATCACAGGTTTAATATGAACATTGTATGCACTCCCATAGCATATTATTCCATAATTTATTCTAGAACCAATAATTGCATGGTATAATTGTAACAATACTTCTTTTGGACATAACTGTCTGAGGTAATAGAACTTCCTTATGTATACAAATAACTCATTTTTTATCTTCTGTACATGATCTGACCAAGTGAGCCTACTATCCAATATGCGGCCCAGATACTTAACTGTACGTGCTTGTTTTATTGTTTCACAGTTACACAATATATTATTCACCTGTTGCGCACAATCTAATTCATGGAAGTAAATACTAGTTAACTCCTGATCCGTGTTTTAAAGATTAAATTGTATTATATTAGATTTGTCTGTGTTGATAGTTAATTTATTTTCGCAAAACCACCACCTAAGGTGCTTAAGATCCATTTCTAATTTATTTTTAAGTTCTTGATTTTTTTGGCCGAATAAAATATAACTGTATCGTTTGCAAAAGATGTAATCTTTCCCTGTAAGTCACCATCCGTCAAATCGTTAATAAAGACCAGGAATAAAGTACTTGATAACACTGATCCTTGAGGAATACCTATGGTAATGTCCCCGGGTTCACTCAACGTATCGTTAATTCTGACCCTTTGACTCCTATTAGATAGGTAGGATCTTAACCAATCATTAGCAATTCCTCTTACTCCTGATAAATCAAGTTTTTTTAGAAGCATGTTTTTATCAATAGCATCATATTAGCAAAAACTAAAAACATAAAAAATATGAGTAAAACTAATAAACTAACTGCCGAAAAGGAAGAAAACAAGAAGCTACATTTCTCTACGGATGAAGAAGAGTTAGCAAAGGAGACAAGAAATTAAAAAAAAAAAAAAGGAAGATGGATACCTCGCTTTCGCGAGCCATCAACAAGCAGTGCAGCAACTGACAGCCAGCACACCAAGGAAAAGAAGAATAAAGTAGTGTCCCCGCCTCCTATCATTGTGAACGATATAAAAAATGTCAATACGTTTTTGAAAACTTTGAACAGTGTCTCTCCAGATGACAAGTTTAGAATAAAGCTAGTCAGTGATGAAACATTCAAAATCAACGTTCTAGATGTAGATACTTATAGAAACGTGACGAAAAAATTGGTTGATACTGGATATAAGTTGCATTCATACGAAAATAAACAGTCTCGACCCATCAGAGTGATGGTAAAGAAACTACATCATTCATGTAGTCCAGATACCATACTTGATGATTTGAAGAATCAATGCTATAAAGTCCTGGAAGTGGTAAATAAACTCAAATCGAAGACTAAGGAACCATTGGACATGTTCCTGGTATCCTTTAGCTGCGAGGAAGATATCAAAAAAATATTTGAATTGAAAACGGTTCTAGGATGTAAGGTGGAAATTGAAAATATAAGGAAGACAAAGCTGATAGCCCAATGCAAGCGTTGCCAGGCTTACGGTCACACCCAACGTTACTGTAACATGGAACCAAGATGCGTGAAATGAGGATCAAAGCATCTAAGTAGGGACTGCCAAAAATCCAATGATGTCCTACCAAAATTTGTCCATTGCGGAGAAGCTCACCCTGCAAGTTACAGAGGGTGTACTGTAGCTATTGAACTGCAGAAAATCAGAAATGCGGCTCAAAAAAGGAAGACAAACACTCCCAAGAGCTCAATCTGTAAAAATCCAACTACAAAACTTGGAGATAAAAATACTAAGCAGGTAGAAATTCGTGTGCCTACTCTGAGTAGAAGAACATTTGCACAGACTGTTGTAGGAAACAAAGGCTCTAATTCGAATAGCTGTCAGTTCGATAATATGGAGGGAGATATTAATCAGGTGCTGAAGCTCATTTTACATAAGTTAGACAAGCAAGAAAAAAGTATCTTCTATCTTCAAAGCCGTTTTGAGAAGTTGGATAAAAATTGTTCTTCTGAATTGTAATGCTGAATACACTTAGAATATTTGAATGGAATGCTAATGGACTCCTTAATCGGCAACAAGAATTAGAAGCAGTTTTAAATTTAGAAAATATAGATATTTGTTTAGTTTCAGAAACTCATTCCACTAAACAATCTTACATTAGAATCAGAGGATATAAGACTTATCATGCTATAATAATAATAATAATAATAATGTCTCTGGTCGAGGGTACAACACGACCAGAGGAGTTTATTCAAATTATAGACATGATTACAAAAAGCATATAAGGTACAATTATTTACAAAGTATTAATACAATTGGTTGATTACTTGCTGATCTAAGAAAATGTGGCCCCCACTATATTATATGAATATGTGTCGGGATGCCACTAATTTTGCTATTGTTTAAGATTTTATGCCAAAAGTTAAAAATTCTAATAAAGATACATTTTGCGAGTCATTAGAAGTTCATAAAAACCACATTTCTATACACAAATTTAAAAAAGAAAATTGATAACCTAAGATGTAGAAATTTTATAAAAATTTAACATAAAAAACATTTATAATACTCATGGGAAAAAATCATTATAATGAAGAAAATGAGAATGAAACAGGATGGAAAATTTTTCATAGAACTAATTGTTCTCCATGATTGATTCTATTGGACAGGAGCCACTTTTTTGTTTTCGATTTGAATGAATTGATTGGAACTGTTTCTTTAATAGCTATTGGCAGTTTATTGAAAATTTTTGTTCCTAAATATGTGGCTGACCTCTGAGCAGCTGATGTTCTCATCCTGGGAATTGCCAAGTCCATGTTCCTTCTGCGTGTTCCTTGCGGTTGATTCAAATTGATGAAGAGTTGTGGGTTCTTTGTGGCGAATGTTAGAAGTCTGTGAATGTAAATCTGTCTGATGCTGAGGATGCTGAGCTCCGAGTATAGTAGTACTGAAGGGAAGAGTGGATGTTTGCGTCCTATTATCCTTAAAATTAGCTTCTGAACCTTGAAGATAGGATCGATGTGGCAGAAATTTGTAGCTCCCCAGGCCAAAATGCCATATCTTGCTATGGACTCGACTATTGCATAATAAACATTTTTCATCATGTCTATTGATAGTAGCTGCCTGAGTTGGATGAATTTGTAAATTAATTTTCTGATTTTAGCCGTTTGATGTAAAATATGTTTATCCCAGCGAAGTAATTCATCTATTATGACTCCTAAATATTTTATATTGTTTGTGCGCTCTATTGAAGGACAATTACAATTCATACTATCCAATTTGCAATGATGTAGTTTGATTGTCTGCTTAGAAGGCTTCTTGGAGTCTGTTAGTGAGAAAGCAATAAATTTTGTTTTTGAGGCATTAATCGTTAGAATGTTATTGAAGAGCCAGGAGGTAACTTTTCCCATTCCAAGTTCAGCTGACCTGAAGACTTCGTCCCAGCTGGTTCCCCGGAATATTACTGCTGTGTCATCGGCGAAGGCGATAATCTTGCCACCGACATCCATAGAGCACAGCTCGTTGGCAAAGATGAGGTAGAGTATTGGTCCAAGAACGGTTCCTTGTGGTACTCCGAAGCTAACTGGAAGGCCATCTCCTGCACTTAGGTTTCTCCCAATCCTGACTCTCTGCCTACAATTTTCCAGATATGACTTGAACCATTCTGAGACAACACCTCTTACACCCATAGCCTGAAGCTTTTTCAGTAAGATGCCATGAGAAACTGTATCAAACGCCTTTGCTAGATCCAGAAATACATTTCTTACCATTATCCAAATCGTTAATTACGGACCTTGTCAACTCAAATATAGCATCATCTGTACATCTGTTTTGTCGAAAGCCATACTGATTGGGTGACAACAGGTTTTTTGATTCAAGATAATTAACTAATCGTTTTTTACAAGTTTTTCAAGGATCTTTGAAATATTACTGACTAATGCTATTGGCTTATAGTTGTTGAGTTCAGATCTATCGCCACCTTTATGCAAAGGTCTTATACAAATCTCTTTCATTGAATTTGGAAAGACGCCACTTGAAAGACTCTTATTGAAAACATCCGCTAGCGGTATTGCAATGTGCTCTTTTACTGCTTTCAGAGTTCTGTTGTCAATTTCGTCAAGACCTGGGGCACTATCATTTCGAAGAGTATTGATAGTTTCCAGTACTTCCTGTTCTGTTACTGGTTGAAAATACATCGAAGATGGCGAGTTTATAGTTGGTCTATATTCGTTTTCTATAACGTGGAGTGACTTTTCAAGTGTGATTGCAACATTATTGGCTAGATTCGCTCCAATGTTAGCAAAATGCTCATTAGTCTTCTCAAGAATGATATCGTGATCATTTTCGATTGACAAGATGTTGTTGTTAATAATGATCTTACTCAATGTATCCTCATTCCTTTTCACTGCATCTGTTGCCTCCCTTATCAGTTGCCAGGTTTTTCTTAGATTGTCCTGTACTCCATTTAGTTTTGTTTTATAATATTCTTCCTTTGTATTTTTAATTAATGTTGCTAGAGTGTTGCGATATTGTCTGTAGTGTTGTGCTAATTCGAAGTCGTCAGGATGCATCTTCCTCCTTCTGTTGAGCAGATCCCTTTTCCTTATAGCTGAGACTAGTCCTCTTGTGATCCATGGTTTGATAGGTTTGAGACGTTTACGTTGGTGGTAGTAGTTGGTATTATCTCCTATGTGTTTCTTGAGGATGGTGATGAAATTTTCGTAGGAAATGTTGGTGTCTTGAGCGTTGATGACGCCTTCCCAGTTCTCTGTAGAAAGTTTCTGTTTCAGTCTAATCAAATCTATGGATTTTCGAAGTGTATTGCTGTCGTTGCTGCTGACATCAGTAGAAGTACTTTCTTTTAATCCCAGGATTATGCTGAAGTGGTCTGTGATGCTGGATTCATAAATTATAGGTAATACTTGCTTTTCGAAATTGATCATAATATGGTCTATACTGGAAGCTGTCTCTCCAGTAGTCCTTGTAGCTTTTTTGATACAATGTTTAAGACCATATTCACAACAAAAAATCATATAATCCTGTATTTGTTGATGTGGGTGACGGAGCTGTGTGTTTATATTCAAATCTTCAACACATATGACTTGATTACGTTGCAGGTTATCCAGAACTTGTCTCATATCACATAAAAAATCTGTTATGTCATGATGCGAGGGAGATCTGTAAATTGCAATGATGTTATAACAGTTGTTTCTTGTTTCCAACTTCAAATTCAGTACATTTGCCTGTCTAACTATTAATTCGGAACAAGATATATTGAAGCATTTCTTGATGTAGATGACGATACCATCATTTTGGAGTGGATTGTTTACCGAAGAAATTATATTGTAATCCTCCATGTGCTGTGGGATATTATCATTTTTTATCCAGCATTCAGTAAGAACAATAACATCGAATTCCACAGACATATCTTGCAGTTGTGCCATCAATTGATTGAAGTTTTTTCTTATACTTCTTATATTGAGACAGAAAATCTTCAAGTTGTACTCTTCAAGCAATCTTACCAAGTTGTTTGCTTGATTAACAGATAAATCATATATCTCCTCGAAAACCTCTAGTTCTTCTCCCAATGTTAGAACATCATTGTTATTCATTGTTTACTGAAAATGTGTAGTTATTTATATGCCAGTTAAGAATATCCTCGTCCTTGATATCTAGTATTTTCCTCATTAATGACATCATCAAATCTTCTTCCCCAATTTTTAAGTATCTGAAAGACCGGGTATGCCTACTCAGTGCAACGATCACATGTTGGATACTGTTGTATAAATATTTAACGGCTTTATATTTTTCCTCACCAATACAACATCTTTGAATGTTAGACCCTGAGCTTCATGTATTGTGAGTACCTTAAGTGAACCGACTGGAGCCTTATTATTCACTGCTTCCATCACCATTTGCTTCTCAGCCTTTGTAAATGTAAGGATTAATGTCTCTGGTCCTAGTTGATGATAGCCTACGTTACTGATTGATGGCATGATTGTTGGCTATACATCCCAGTAATTCGGCGCGAGATGGAAGTGCTGTTATCATCAAGGATAATATTCAACATCATGAAGAAATTAAATATGAGTCAGAAAGAGTGCAATTAACTAGTGTAGCTGTTCAAACAAGAACTTATAAGTTAGTTGTGGCTGCTATCTACTGCCCACCCAGACATTCCATACGAAAAGGAGAATACATAGCTTTATTTGAGATGTTGGGTACAAAATTCATTCTTTGAGGTGATTTTAATGCAAAACACGTTTTTTGGGGGTCACGTTTAACAACCACGAAAGGCAGAGAGCTCTATAAGGCTATTATGGAGTACAGTTGTGAGGCCATTTCTACCGGAAAACCAACCTACTGGCCCTCAGATATGCAAAAAATTCCAGACCTAATAGATTTCTTCTTAATTAAAAATGTGAGTTTCAACTACTTGGGTATTGAGGAAAGTTTCGACCTTGATTCTGACCATTCTCCAATTCTCCTACAGCTGAGTGAAACTATAATACAAAAACAAAATGAACGGCCAGGGCTTGTTGATACCCGTACAGACTGGGAAGGATTTCAACAGATGCTAGAAGAAAAAATAATCCTTCATCATTGAGAAGCATGGAACAGCTTGATGTAGAACTGGAAAAAATTGTCATTGATGTGCAACAGGCAGCCTGGTGGAACACCCCACAACTAAGAAGAAGAACTGTAGGAAATAGCTACCCAACAGAAGTGAGGGAATTGATAGCTGAAAAAAGGAGAGCTAGGAAAAAATGGCTACAAACAAGAACTTCACAAGATAAAAGGCAACTTAATAATTTAACTCAACAGCTCAGAAGAGAAATCCAACAAATTAAGAATGAATCAATGAATCATTATCTGAGAAATCTAACAGGAGATGAAAGCACCGACTACTCTCTCTGGAAGGCAGCCAGGAAATTGAAAAGACCCATTCAGCATGCACCACCAATTAGGAAACAGGATGGCTCATGGGCTAGAAGCAATACAGAAAAAGTTCAAGCATTTGCTGATCATCTGGTAAACACATTTCAACCACACAATCATGATGAGCTAGAAATTGAAGAGGATTTTATTCAGGAGAGCGAAGAGTCTAGACATGTTACACTGGATGAAGTAGAGAAAGAAATAAAAAAATTGAATACAAAAAAATCACCAGGATTTGATTTAATAACAGGAGTAGTATTGAAGAATTTACCAAGGAAAGCTAGAGTGAAATTAACTAATATTATAAATGCCGTTTTTAGACTCAAATATGTTCCTTGCATGTGTAAGGTAGCTGAGGTGGTAATGATCCCAAAACCTGGAAAAGAGCCTCACAACATCTCATCATACCGGCCAATATCTTTGCTTCCAGTAATGTCAAAACTTTTTGAAAGAATATTGTTGAAAAGGCTGAGTCCGATTATTGAAAGGAAAGAATTGATACCAGATCATCAATTTGGCTTCAGGAAAAAACATTCAACAATTGATCAGGTACACAGGATTGTAAATATAATAGAAAGGTCGTTGGAAGAGAAAAAAGTTTGTTCTGCAGCATTTCTGGATGTGAGTCAAGCTTTTGATAGAGTCTGGCATGAAGGACTAATCAATAAGTTGAAAAAGTTACTTCCAAAGCAATTCATAGACATCTTGCATTCATATTTAACTGGATGATACTTCAGAGTGAACCATGAAGATGCTTATTCTGGACTGGGAGAAATAAAAGCAGGAGTGCCACAAGGGAGTGTTTTGGGGCCGATTCTCTATCTTCTGTTCACAAGTGATCTATCATGTCTCGAGAATAATACAATAGCAACATTTGCCGAAGACACATCAATATTAGCTATAGATGACAAGATTGAAAGTGTCACAGCAAAACTTCAAAGATCTCTCGGAAAAATTGAAGACTGGACAACAAAATGGAAGATTAAACTCAATGAAGCAAAATCAGTTCATATCAATTCCACCACCAAGAGGGCTCAACTCATACCAATAACCATTAACAATCAAATAGTACCATTCTCCAATGATGCCAGGTACCTAGGTATGACTTTAGATGCAAAGCTTCGCTGGAAGGTCCATGTTAAGAAGAAGAGAGAAGAGCTGGGAATAAAATACAAGAGACTCTGGTGGCTGATTGGAAGGAACTCTATCCTGTCAATTCCAAACAAAGTACTCCTGTATAAGCAGATTCTAAAGCCAGTATGGACGTATGGTATACAACTTTGGGGGTGTACCAAAGACAGTAACATCAAAGTCATACAACGCTTCCAAAACAAGGTGCTGAGAAACATTGCTGATGCTCCTTGGTACGTCAGAAACAGCGACCTTCACAGAGACCTGCAAGTCGACCTGGTATGCAGCGAAATTCAGAGGCATGCAGAGAAACACGAGGCTCGACTCCACCAACACGACAACATCGAAGCAATCCAGCTGCTCGAAAATGAAGGATTGGTGAGGAGGCTGAAAAGGAAGAAGCCATTTGAAGTGGTCTAGTGCTGATTCAAGTGTCTTGTGTCCAGTGAAAAGCAGAGTAGTGGAAATGAGTGAAACCCACCTGTGTAGTACAGTCATAAGCAGTGTACTTATAATATTAGAATTTGAATAGGAGACCCTATGGAGGATTCTCTTGTATGAAAAGTATTTATTAGTATTATAGGACATAAAAAAGTTGCTCATTAGTCCCTAGACTAGATAGCAATCTATCGTTGAATAAAAAATATATTATATATATATATATATATATATATATATATATATATATATATATATATATATATATATTAGTTGATGAGTCGAAATATTTTGTGAGATGATAAAACATGAAAATTGTATTTTTTAGAAATCAATTGATACCTTACTGTATTTCTAAGAATTCTTCAACACTTTCTAATGAATACTTTCTGTAGTATGATCAAAATCTTCATTTATTAAATCATGATGTCGACTCATTTTACTAAATTACTAATAAAATTGATTTTTTCAGATTTTTCATTTCCAGAACGTGTAAGACATCAAGATTTAATGATTTGTGAAGCAAATAAGAAGAAGTTATTTTGCAAAGACTATGTTGAAAAAGCAGAAGTCATGTTCATTTTGGCGACATTTGCGGTTTTTCTCATCGTCCTTAGTCTTGTAAGTATAAAATTGATTTGTAGATATTCGTTTGAGAGTGTTCGGGTCAGCAGTCAGCACTACTAACCCTCCTCTCCTCCCCTCATCTTGGCTATCAAGGAATCACGTATTCATATTAGAAGTCAATGGATTCGGGATATAAATGTTATCACCTTTTATTGTAAATGTTTCCCAAAATTTATAATTTCAAAGATAACATTTGAAAAATAATATAAGTTGAAGATTTAATTGGAAATTGGATAAAGGAGAAAATAATAAATTGAGAAAATAGGTACAATTTTTCTAATGTTGGAATTGTTGGAGAAAGCACTTGTCTAACCGATAACATAGGTTTCCATATTCACTGAAGACGAAGACCCACCAGCAATAATCCAATAACTGATTCAATTATCCAAGTGCCCTGTTACACCTGCATAGTTTTTAAAAGGTTAGCAAATTATGCATGAGTTATCGATCATATTGTGCAAGATAATAACGATAGATTTATGAATATTATTAAATGAGAAAACTTATTTATGTGTAATAACAAAACTTGTAGAATATTTATTTTCGTTGTCGTTTTATTCATTTTGATTGCATTTCTATGGCAGTTTGCATGAAAAACGACAAAAACATTTTGGAATGTCCATTCCGCGACTCGGATGCGACCCCCAGAGTAGCATCAAGTGATTCGATAGCATTAGTGTATCCTGATATACACTAGAAATATAATAATTGGGTTTGCTGCTCTCACAATAGACTTGCCCTAAAACATAAATAAGAAGTCCTACTATGAATATCTATTGAACTGATTTCTTCATTTCCAAACAAATCTATGAATTTTCATATTGTGTAAAAGGTTGTGAAGTTTATTTTTAAACTATTTTCATAATTACATTATACTGTTGGTTTGAATTATTCATTTATCAAATTAACAAATCTTATAGATATGACTGGACGAAATTAATGGGCCTAGCCCAAAACTGCTGTATTTCCAAATTTGATAGATAATATGATCTCCAAAAATAAGTTATATTTTATTTATATATTTTTTGCCACACTGCACAGAAAGCAGCTGTTTTCCAGTCCCTACGTAGATCTGAAAGACCTTGTTTGCAGATGACTCTTGTCTGACGTCAGAAAAGGGTTTCTTTCCGGCCTAGACCGGAAACGTACTCTTTCTAGCCGCTAACATGGAAGTCCGTAGTTAATAAGTCATCCGCTAGATCGGGCGAGTGTCCACTTTCTTCAACAAAGTCGCCATGATTTCAGTTCGAGTTTCGAATCAAACTAATTCAGCATTCGCTTCGCAACCATTTTTATTCAATTATTTATTGTTGATTAGCGCATTCCAAATTTTCAAAAATGCTTGAAGATGACGACGCCCGTGATATTCCAAGTGAAATTTTAAAATAATCTGAAATCCTGACTGCAAATCTTCTACCACTAGAATCAAGAGATAGGTATGGAAACAAGTATTCTTTATTTTGTATTCTTTATTTATTTTGTCAGCAATACCTGTAGTGTGGCGAAAAATATCGTTCGCACCACGGGCAAAAATGTTTTACGGCTCTCAATCTTTTCTAGTCCTCGGCCTACGGCCTCGGACTTGAAAACCGATTTCGAGCCGGAAAAATCTCATTTTCTGCTCTAGGTGCGAAATATACTATATTAGGTCAGCACAAACAATACAATGATCTGAAAAGAAAAAAACAGGCTATTGCCCAAAACTTCTTCTATTTCCTAATTTAGTTTCAAATTGTCCAAATATTATACATAGGTTTATACATTTATATTATACATTTTCACTTCTAATGCTGCGTTTACACCAAAGTTGTCAACCGACACAGAGTGGGAAACAAAAATTTTGTTAAAGAAAAGGTTCTCCACAAGTTGCTGTTTTTTTTTTTAATAAATTGTAACAATTTATTGCAAACTTATTTGACAAGTCTGATGTAAACACGGGTCAAGAATTTGAGTTAAAAATGAAGAAAATACAAATTTTAATGGATGATCCTCTGAATTAAAAACTATAATGTTACATTTTTGATAAATCACTAAAAACATTTAGGTATTGAAATATTGATGTTTCATAGTGAAGAATAAGATGAGTTTGTAAAATTCATTGTCAAAGACATTTTTCTTCCAGACTGATTAATTTAGTGGACATGACATAGTGCGTTCTTCACAGATCATTGCGTGAAACTGCGTCTTCTATATAACCAGAAATTGAGCGGCTCCCTAATTCAATGATCACTGAGGCAACCCTGTACAGGAAGGTTGTAGGTCATTTGAAAAGAGCACAGAAAGGAAATTTCTTGATTGAACCGAATGAGATCAAACTATATTTATGGAGCAATGATCCCAATTACTTTCTGACGAAACTTTCTCCAACTTCTATGCTGTTACATGAATGTAAATAGTCTAGTTGGATTTTAATCCAAGTAATTATAATATTATCCTTTACAGCCCTTCATGTTTGAAAGTTTCCAGTTTTAGAAAATATTGATTTTGTCAATTAAACAACAGCAAATATTATCGAATGATTTTATGAACTTTTTTATGATTGTATTAAATCTTAGTTTATCGAAACTATCATCAGCAAAGAGGTATTTGTTGTACAACTTTTCTTCCATTTCCTTATGATTAATTTCAATAATATATTGTATATTTTATCAAATCTGTGCTTTTGAAAAGTCTGGATGAAAATCTTTGTGAAAGGTTTAATAAATTACTTCTGTGCTCTTGAATAGTTGAGTAGTTAAAGCAGTTGAATTAATTATTACTCTTAGATTATTTTTGTTACTTAACTATAATTTTCACTTTTTTAGGTGCACTACTTGATGTGCCTTTCAGCAAATTACGCACACATCCGAGACCAAGAGAAGTTCCAAGAGTTACAAGAACTCCAATACTTGGCTGATCCAGAAGGCTTGACATCATCTAAAGATAGATTCTAGGATACAGCACAAGAAATCTTCAGAGGGGATACTTATCAAAGCCAGTGATTAATCAAGTCTTTACTTAAGAAATAGCTTGAATTAACTTGTATTGTAATGAAAGTTAAATTGAATTCTCTGTCAAATATGGAGTAGCTTTTAAATCTGAAACTGATAGATCTACGAAAACTCAAATAAAACTTATCCATCGCCAAAAGATAAAACTTGGACACATCATTAGTTGTAACGATGAGACTGGAAGCTATGTGTATCATAATTATTACAATTACGTTTAAGAAGTATTGAAATAATTTTCAATCCTAATCGAAGTTATTATAATATTTGATAATGATGAATTCCATTTGAAGGTTTCTTGTGTGAGAATAATTATTCCATCCATAGAAATGTGATACTAAGTAGGTTAGGAAAGTAATATTCCATTCCTTAGAGAATTAGTTTGATGCGTAGTTTCCATTCACTAGAATTTATTTTACAATACTCAACTATCTTGCTATGTTTCAATACTACAGGTGTATGTTATTAGAAGTTGGATTCATTACAATTTTATTTTTATACTTATATTATTATATGCAATGTGAATTATCTTGTTCAGTATTGGAATTCTAAATGTTTTATTATAGCTTTAGCTCCATGTACAACTTATTTCAAAGGCACTGCCAAATATAGTATTAAAGGTTTTTATTGGGATTAATAAAATTAATTATTAATTCGAAATATTGAGAACAACTCGCTAATGATGCACCAAGAATTTGCACTTGCTAGCTCGAGTAAGTTATACGGTAACTATGTTAGTAATTTATAAATTTTGGCTTTTATATATTATAATAATATGATAGATATATTTTTATACTGTTTAAAATTTGTTATAAAAAGTATAGATGGTTTATAAATATAATAAGATGAGACCACTATTGTTCTTGATGAATTCTGAACAGTTTACTACTTTGTATACCGGTAATTTTGAATAGAATAAAAGGTATTAAAGGTTTAGATTGCATTAGTAGTAAGTTGGAAAAGCAATGCAGTATTGACACATTTTGTAATATTTACTAGCATATTTATTCACAAAATTGATTATAATATCCCGTAACAGTAAGCCTATAGAAAACATTATTGGATTACACAATAAAGTAAGGTACGTTTTTGAGCTGCTTGCACAACGATATGACCTGCATAAATTTATTTTTCAACTTCCAGTCTCTGTCCAAAATTTCTACAAAAAAGAATTATACATTTTGATACAAAATCAACAGGATGATAACCTGATACAAATTAAGTACGGTAGTAAGGTACCTACATCTCAAGGGGCCGCTCAAAAAAATTACTATACGAGGGCTCTATTGTCCGGGTCCTGTAGTTTTTCCTATCGGCGGAGGGTCACTAGACTATAATACAACCCGTTCAAAAAATTTGGAAAATGTATTTTTCCATAAGCAACAGAGGGTAAAACCTATCTCAATGGGGGCATGGGACGGTCAAGCGAGAACAATACAACAGCGAGATCCTTTGGCAGTTAGATTTATCACATTTTCAATCATTGTTCAATGAAGCGTATGCCCTCATCCTGTTTTGTTTAAAGACGTTATTCCACACTTGGACTTTAACTCGGGGATTTCCATTTCCGTGGTTTGTACAGGCTCATCGAAGTTTTAATTTCCAACTATTACAGTCTATACTCTGTAGCTCTTGGTGCAGCATGGAGCTCTTGCAAAGCTTATCAAGGTGCGACAAAATATCTAAACCGTGAAGGTATATACCAAGTTTTTATTGATGTACAATCTTATTGCGAATCAAAGGATATTCCCGTCGTGTGGTAAAAGCCAAACCCTGCAATCAAATGGCGAGTTTCACACAATAAATGATTTTATTATGAAGATTGGGCAGTTTTATTATATATGTCAAACAATTTATGTTTATGGGCCCAGAGTATTTGGACTTGAGCATCACTGCATAGTGTTCCAACATAAATAGGCTACGTTTAAAATTTATTATACAGAGTGAGTCATATGTATGGGAACCCTTCAATAAATTGGAGACTGTTGTAGATATAATATTGTAACTCTCAAGATAATTTGTTGGTCAAATACTCTACCTATTGACGTACAACTGAATTTCAACCTCTTCATAAGGGGTTGTAACTCGAATATTTTAAATAAACACCCATTGTCTGATACATCATTTTAAAGGCCTTCTCAATACGAGAAATATGACATCAATAAAAATGTTCTATGATACTTTTATCCAAAATGACGGCTGATTGAAGTTTTAGTTTCTAAAGAAATAATTGAAAAAGTTTAATCAGCCGCCATTTTTGATTAAAGTATCATAGAACATTTTTATTGATGTCATCTTTCTCGTATTGAAAAGGCCTTTATAATGATGTAACACATAATGGGTGTTCACATTCAAAATATTTGAGTTACAACCCCTCATTTCTTTAAAAACTAAAACTTCAATCAGTCGCCATTTTGGATACAATGCCCCCATTGAGATAGGTTGTACCCGCAACAGATGCTCTCATTCTTCTCATTCATTCTCAAAAGTAACGAGTTGCATCCGAAAAAATCCTCAAGGTGCTTTTTGGAACTACGTCCTTTTAGCACAACAGGTTACAGTCCGGGTCTTTTAGCTTTGCCTACCGGCTTAATATGCTGAAAATTTTCAGTGGAAGCCTAACAGCTGATATTCGTTCAACATGCTCTTTCTTATTATTGGTGATACGTTGCAACTCTTTCATTCATGAAGAATCTCTGTGTCTGGCGAGCTTCCTTCAAGGAAGCACTTTAGGAAGCTTCCTCTATCTAGGGTCTCTGTACGTGAAGTCTGATGTAACTCGTAACCCCGCGAACCATAACCCGCCTATTATGCCGTTTCAAAGTCACGGAGACAAATCTACGCGTCCGCGTACTACTGTACTATTATATTATGGAGGTTGAATGTGTACAATATCTAATACTTATGGGTCCAGCAGAATCTCTCCATAGTAGCCTACATGTTCTAGAGTCTGACCTCGATTTAGTACACTAGCTCGGAAACCGGCCCTAACTGTAGACCCAAGGATTTGATTTTTATGTATTTACTCTTATTTTTATTTTGTCTCTTCAGTATTTTGAATTGAAGATGTTAGTTTGGATGGGAAAGCAATAGGCTAAAAATACAAACGGGCCAACAAGGCTCTATTATAGTGGGCTTTTTGTCAACTTATTTTACAATGACCAAATTCCTAACTATAACAAGCAGATTAGGTTCCAGGGTTATTCAGGTTATGATGGTTTGGGTTAGGAATACAGTTTAGTAGGCAGTTTTTATGTAGCTAAAGTTCGTAATATTGAAGTTCTATTCAGTGCCGGCTCCAGGGAGGGGGCAACAACACTTACCCCCCCCCCCCCCCGAGAACTCAGAAAATCTTATATTTTGAACCGGACTCTATCAAGATAAATAAATGTTTTAAAAAATATTCATAAATATTGTTGTAGATTTGTTTTTTAATTGTCACTTTATTTATTAAAGTTTACATATTAAGCAAGAACATAATAAAATAAAACATATTTGAACATCTCTCATCAAAATCCAACTTAAAACTCAACTAGTTATTTTCTCATAACAGTTCGTTACCAAAAACAATCCCCTTGGCAACCGGGTCCACATGATTAGTGTCCATGATTAGGCAATACCCAACGTTAGTAGACAAAAGGTTGATCACTCACAGGTGTATGATTCAAAGTGGTGGGGGGAACGCCAGCGTGACGTCACGTGTAGTAAAAATGTTCTAGAGTAACCACACTGAGCATACAGTTTATTCACTGTATCTTCAAATATATCGTCGTATAATCTCCTCAAGATTGACCTAGAACTTTGAAATTCTCCATACTTATAGCGAATGAATCACCGATTCTAATGATGTTGTTAAATATTTCAAGTTCATTCAACTTTTATGAATAAAATGAAGTTGAAAGTTTTTCATGAATCTAAAAACGTGACACGAAAAAGTTAATAAGCTGGAAAAGCGTTAGTAGACAATGTTATACTATTATAATTTCAGATTAACCCTTAAAAAATCTTGATAAACCAATGCATCGCAATAAACCGATCCCGATAAATCCGATGAATTTCATTCATTGTAAATGCACTGGACACATGCTGGTATCGAGCACATGTTCTACGAGAATCAAAATATCTCATCCCCGAAATTCACAAGCTGATGTATAGCCAAACTACAAAATATAAACACGACCTAGAAGATGAAGAAACCTTAAGGGTTTGAAAGGAAAGGTTAGGAGGTGGGGTTTTTGCTTTTATATGGCAAAATGATGGTATTATTCAAATATTTTAATAATTATTGTAAAGCAGAAACAGAAAGCTTGCATGTCAGAAAATGTTTGTGTTATATAATTTGACTATACGACACCATATGATTTTCAAGAATGCGATATTCTGCCTACTCTGTACTACAGCCTACGTCACGGCTGCAGTTCCCCCACTCCAATTGCATTTTAACGAAAATACTATAGATGAGTGACCAACCTTCTGTCTACTAACTTTGGGCAATACCTACTATTACTTCAGGCCCCACAACCAATACCTACTATTACTTCAGGCCCCACAACTGATCTCTAATAAACTATGACGTCATCAAATGTAGATCATCGATTATCTACTGGCAGTAAGCAAGCGAAATAAGAGCGCTGATGCTTGTTATCACATCTCATATGGTAATCAACAAATTAGAATTACAAATTCATTTTTCACGGTCTTCCATTTCAATGAATATGGTTTGTTTATCATTCTTCTAATATTCGTTTGTGAAAAGTAATAATGAATTTGGGGTTTTAAATCATGGGATACTGTTGTGTACCTAATTGTTGCGGGAATTATAACAAGACTCCAAAAGTTTCCGTACGGTATTTTCTTTTTCGAAAGATGAAACTTTGAAACAAAAATGGATACGAGCGAGAAGAAGAAAGAACTTCAATTCTACAAAACAACGGTTTACATGAAGTGTAGAAGAAGAACAGTGTAAATAAAGTGTGAGTGGAACATTTTATTAAAGTGTGAAAGAACAGTGTAAATAAAATGTGAAATAACAGTGTAATTAGAGTGTGGAAGAACAGTGTGAATAAAGTGTATAAAAGAACTTTTGAACTAATAAATAAAAAAGTAAATGCAAAGTGTTGGAACTGTCCATAACATCATAATATTAAAGGTTTTACCTAACTGAAAAACAGTCTCCTGATGGGTTTCTTTGTACCACAGATTTATTGTGATCAAGTTTGTGGGAGCCTCTTTCCTAAAAAATAGTTACATAAAATTTGGTTTATCTTTGATTTACCTCTCCTTCGACTCTGATACAGGATATTATTAAGTATTTTTGGTTGAGATGAATTTATCAATAGCCCTATCACCGAATCGAGTGGGCCTATGTCTATCAAGCTGAAAGTATGGATAAATTATTGCATTTGTGGAATAAAGTGTTTTTATTTCAATAAAATTCCTATTTATTAAAATACAAGTGTCCTTAATCTGAAATTCAGATAGAATTCCATCCAATAAAAAATCGATACAGTAATAAAAGTTACATTGATAAGCTAGTATAAACTACTACGATCTAGGAAGAATCAATCTACATGTTATGACGTCATTAATTAGTTGTGGGGCCTGAAGTAATAGTAGGTATTGCCACAACTGATCTCTAATAAACTATGACGTCATCACATGTAGATCGATGATCTACTGGCGGTAAGCAAGCGAAATAAGAGCGCTGATGCTTGTTATCACATCTGATATGTGTAAGCAAGATATGGAACGGCGGGAGGAGCCTCCACCAAAATATGTAAGGGGGAAAAACTATGATAACAAAAAAAAGAACAGAATAACTAGAACTTTAATTAATGAATCTTTAACATATATACATTTAAACAAAACAAGATTAATTTGATTATAAAACAATATTTTATATGAATTAATGGGGAAAACACTCGCTTGCTGCTAATGAGGATTCAATGTTTGTGGCTATGAAAATTTAAGAACAATGAAGTCACCTACCTTTTTGAAATGGCTTCCCCCTTTTGGCATCCACTGGTTAATCGCGACTTTAGTGTATTTTAAAAGAACAAATATTAACTGAACCAATGAATAGGCTCAGAACCCGTCTCCCCTAACAATACAATTATTTTTATACTGCCCGATCTGTGACAGAATAACTGTACTATTAAACGAACCGAAATCTAGCCTTTTTCATTGGATCAGCCGGACTTAACTTTCAGTCCTATTGAACGAGCTCACACACTCACCGCCCAAAAGTGAAATTTTGGGTATTAAATATAACTCAGTCAATGCGAAACATGAAAGCCATTTCAAGTACATATTTTTATCAGTCGCACAAGCGGCACGTTTGTTATTAAAAACAAAAGAGAAGCTACATTAATTTTGACAACAAATGAGATAAACAATCTTTCTGTCGATGACAAAGATTGTTCAAAGACAAAAACACTGTTCATTAAACTTTTCCAATTTAAAACTCTAAAATCCTGATCAATATGAGATAAATATATGATTCATATATATGTCCCATATGACCAGGTGACACATCACCCATCCCGCTAAAAGACTCGTCCCTGAGTCTGTAGTCAAGAGGGGAACAAAAAAATAATAATTAAACAAAAGGTAGGTTACTCAAACTAAATTACAACGATTCAAATCAAATCCAAATTGAAACTATGCTGTACTAACAATAGTTCTCTAAATGAATAAATTTTCAACAAATACAATTCAAATTTTAGGGGTTCTGGAATGAAGATAGGTTAAAGTAGTTCTCAAAGATGTAGATGATATTTAGATGTCCTGAGCGATGAACTAGCAGTCGTCCTTGTATGTGAAGTCATCCCGTATTTGTCTGATGTTAGATGTCCTCCTGTATTCGTCCGATTTTTGAATGTCCGCTGTTCGTCGATGATCATTATAGTTGCTTCAACTCCTTCAGACCTCCAGACACAGGTACCATGTGTGTGTCCAACCACTAATAGGCTACGGTAGTTGAGTAGTCACTGGATATTAATTCATCCAACTGCCATCCAATCGAGCCGCCAAAATAATGAAATCTCCCAGCATCGAAATTCATCTGTTATGATTTCCACAGAAGATGAAGTTTGTTCTTCGTTATACGGAAGCTCTGATTAGCGCCTGATGTCCTCTCCGTTGTTGAGTAGTGTACAGCATACTACGTGATGAAAATTCAGGCCCTGCTTGTGTTAACAGCCAAACGTCTCTGCTTGCATAATATCTTCCAGATCTTCAGGAAAATCGATCTCGTAGAGTGTAGTGACAATTCACAAGTCGCCTTGCGCTGAAGCTGAAGTCATCTCGAAGAAGCCCGTGAAGTCCTTGAGTGCTTGAGTCATTGAGTCCATGAAATCCCGCGATGTCCCGAAGTCCTCGAGGTGAAGTCCACATACTCCCGCAAAGTCCGAAGTCGAGAAGATGTAATATGAGAACTACTACTTATAGGAATATGAATGAGTATAAGAAATTTCAAATCTAATTCAAGGAAATTTTTAGGAAAGGATAACCCCTTTACAATTATAATAAATTCTACTGTATAAAAAACAACTATCAAAATCAAACTACTAAACTTTCCATTATGCAATCATAAAACTCTACAGCTAACTTTCAACAACAAATCTCAAATTCAAGAAAATAACTTCAAAGGTGAAAAATCAAATTCAATTTGAATATGAATGTAAAAAAACAAGACCACAGTATCATTAAACAAAAAAAAAAAAAAATTATGAGAAATAAGTATTTCAGCTCAAAATGATAAAATAAGCTGGGTAACGACCATAATATTTAACAATTTCGAATTTGATAAAATGACTTGAAAAAAATCAATAAAGATCAAGTTCAATAATACATGAATTAAGTAGAAAACTATTTGACCATTTTCTACCTCCAATAAAAGATTTTCTACCTCAACCCAAACGGAGTTATAGGGATTGTAAGTTTTCACCCACACCCCTCGCCGATCACCACACACGAAAAAACGTTTCTAGCCTTGTCATGATTGAATTTCTGAAAAACTAAATGAGCCAATATGTAGTACACAAGCTCTGCTATCATATTCCACAAAGAACGGAATCGATAGCTCATCACTAGACAAAGTTATTGAGTGTTTAAGATTACCCCCCCCCCTCATAACAGCATGTCTCTGGCCCGCCACATTCGAATTTAAACAAACCAACTATGCCAAGATTTTCTACCTATTTTCTACTATTTTCTACCTCCAATAACCGATTTTCTACCTCAACCCAAACGGAGTTATAGGGAATTGTAAGTTTTCACCCACCCCCCTCGCCTATCACCACACACGAAAAAACGTTTCTAGCCTTGTCATGATTGAATTTCTGAAAAACTAAATGAGCCAATATGTAGTACACAAGCTCTGCTATCATATTCCACAAAGAACGGAATCGATAGCTCATCACTAGACAAAGTTATTGAGTGTTTAAAGATTACCCCCCCCCCTCATAACAGCATGTCTCTGGCCCGGCCACATTCGAATTTAAACAAACCAACTATGCCAAGATTTTCTACCTATTTTCTACTATTTTCTACCTCCAATAAAAGATTTTCTACCTCAACCCAAAGGGAATTATAGAGGATTGTAAGTTTTCACCCACCCCCCTCGCCTATCACCACACACGAAAAAACGTTTCTAGCCTTGTCATGATTGAATTCTGAAAAACTAAATGAGCCAATATGTAGTACACAAGCTCTGCTATCATATTCCACGAAGAACGGAATCGATAGCTCATCACTAGACAAAGTTATTGAGTGTTTAAAGATTACCCCCCCCCCCTCATAACAGCATGTCCTCTGGCCCGGCCACATTCGAATTTAAACAAACCAACTATGCCAAGATTTTCTACCTATTTTCTACTATTTTCTACCTCCAATAAAAGATTTTCTACCTCAACCCAAAGGGAATTATAGGGGATTGTAAGTTTTCACCCACCCCCCTCGCCTATCACCACACACGAAAACACGTTTCTAGTAATATTTTCAAACTGTCCAAAAATTCACTGTTTCTTACTCAGCCGCCAATTTGTTACTCACACTACTATCTCACCAAGGAATCTCAGACAGTTTCAAAATTATTTGTAGATTTATTTCGTACCCTGGAACAGTGCCTTGAATATTGGTAGGGAAACTTGGGATAATTGGTATGGTTGATTTTAAAAATAAGCATGTATTGAACTATGTTTTGAATTGTTTCTGATGAAATACCATATAACAAATAATAATGTTGGGAAATAAACATAAAACAACTTATTACATAAAAAATGCATTGCAAGACGTACCTTTATTTCATCAATAACTATAATTGAACATATGATACACTAATTAATATTTGAAATACCTTATAAAATCCAACTAATTGTTCACATTCTGCAAACAGAAAGGAGAATAGAAAAAACATCTTTATTTGCAATGGATGAAAATCGCAAACTATGTGAACATATAAGATACACAAATTAATATTTGATTACCTTTATACAATCGAAACTATCGTTCACATTTTGCAAACAGAAAGATAAGAAAAATCATCATAATTTGCAATGGATGAAAATTGCAAACTATTCGTTCATAAGATGCACAAATTAATATTTAAAATACCTTCATACAATCGAAACTAATCGTTCACATTTTGAAAACAGAAAGATAAGAAAAATCATCCTAATTTGCAATTGATGGAAATCGTAAACTATATGAACATGTGATACACTAATCAATATTTGAACTACCTTTGTGCAATCAAAACTAATCGTTCACATTTTGAAAACTCCTTTCTTTTACCCCTTCAATCTTATTAATTATATCCGAGCTTTCCAATTTCCATACATCAGACTGAGTCACTGGGTCCACCCAATTAATATCATTAAAACCGAACAGCCTTCTCCACTCCTTGCACCATCGAAACTTACTTTGAGCCATCGTAATTGTATTTTTTTTGGGAAACCTGTTATCTGATAATGTTATTGTTTTCAAAACATAATCTCTGTTCATTCTTAAAGTTTGGAGATACATTTCTTTTACATCAGTCTCCAAATACAATATATAATTAGAGTATTTCTAGGTAACCAGTAAAGACGCTTAATAAAAAATCTATGGAATATTTCTAGATCGTTTCTCTCCTGATAACCCCACACCTGAGCTGCATAAGTAACCGTAGATATACTAACTGCATTGAAAGCTTGCCATTTTGTTGAAACAGTCACATCGTCATTTGCTATCAATTTATTCCACAAACTCTGAATTCCAATTTTGCTGTTCTTAATTTTTACTTGAAATGTGCTGATAAAGACAGAGTTGATGTGAAACTAACCTAAATACTTATATTCCTTCACAATTTCTACAGGTTCACCTCCATACTTCCACTTTTCCCTTTTACACAGCTTTCCTCCATTTCTAAAAACCATCATCTTTGATTCATCCATATTAATAACTAGACTCCAACGATTACAATAGAAATGTAGTCCATGGATCATTCTCTGCATTTCAGTAACATTGTCGGAAATGATAACAAGTTCTGCATAAAAAGCGTTCAATATCATATATCCTATCCTGATTCCCCTCCCAAAATATCGCAAATATCATAAATAAATGAGGTGAACAAAAGTGGAGACATGAGACAGCCCTGCTGCCTTAATCCGATTTCAATACTTATGTCTTCAGTTTGACGCTCCTCCTTGCACCATATCGATGATTTTGCATTTGGACCGTATAGCGCTCTTATTAAATTAACAAATTCACTTGAATTTGTTAATTCATTTGACAAGATCTCCAATCTTGTCAACAAGATACTTACAAATATTTATTACTGTAAATTGCATTTGTAAATGAAATCGCTCTGTAGTTCTCAGGATTATTGGGATCATTTTTCTTATTGAACATTGCATTCAGTCTAAAACAACTATAGAAATGTGATGCACTTAACTTTTGTGGGTGATTCTCCAAGATATTTCCTATCTATCTCTACTATCACTAATACTGAACATTGAAAACTGTGCTTGTATAAAATTCATTCTTGTTTTGAAATTTAATTGAATAGTAGTGATATATCAATATTGAAGAATATCTTGTGTTATGCGAATGGGACATTTCCTGGAAATTCTTGTAAATATGGAGAGAGAGAGAGAGTTGTTCATATTGCATCATTAATTACTGAAGAATGGCAGAATAATTTATATTTTCTTCTACTTTCCTTGCCCTATTGCCATAGGTAAGGGAAGTATTGCTTTCCGAGAAAATTAAGGTACCCCAATTTCTAAATTTCTATACGTTTCAAGGTCCCTGAGTCCAAAAAAGTGGGTTTTGGGTATTGGTCTGTATGTGTGTGTGTATTAGTGTATGACCTCCTCTTCCTAGAACTATGATTTCCACCTCTCAAATATTTGAATTCTGTGTTCTTCTGGTGAAAACGTGAATTATCTCGTTTTTACTTTCCTTGCCCTACTACCATAGGTAAGGAAAGTATTGCTTTCCAAAAAAAATTAAGGTACCCCAATTTCAAGTTTTCTATACGTTTCAAGGTCCCCCTGAGTCCAAAAACATGATTTTTGGGTATTAGTCTGTGTGTGTGTATATGTGTGTGTGTGTGTGTGTGTATGTGTGTGTGTGTGTGTATGTGTGTGTGTGTGTGTATGTCTGTGAACACGATAACTCCATTCCTAATTAACCGATCGACTTGAAATTTTAAACTTAAGGTCCCTATACCATGAGGACCCGACAATAAGAAATTCAATAAAATTCAATTCAAGATGGCCGAAAAAATGGCGAATAATTACTAAAAAACCATGTTTTTCACGTTTTTCTCGACAATGGCTCTAACGATTTTCTTCAAATTTATATCATGGATAGCTATTTATAAGCCCTATCAACTAGCATAAGTCTCATTTCTGGGAAAATTTCAGGAGCTCCGTAATATTCTTGAGAAAAATGGCGGAAAATGACTAAAAAACCATGTTTTTCACGGTTTTCTCGAAAACGGCTCCAACGATTTTCTTCAAATTTATACCATGAATAGCTATTTTTAAGCCCTATCAACTGGCATAAGTTTCATTTCTGGGAAAATTCAGGAGCTCCGTAATATTCTTGAGAAAAATGGCGGATAATGACTAAAAATCCATGTTTTTCACCGTTTTCTCGAAAACTGCTCTAACGATTTACTTCAAATTCATACCATGGATAGATAGATATTCATAAGCACTATCAACTGGCATGAGTCTCATTTCTGGGAAAATTCCATGAGCTCCGTAATATTCTTGAGAAAAATGGCGGATAATGACCAAAAACCAGGTTTTTCACGGTTTTCTCGAAAACGGCTCTAACGATTTTCTTCAAATTCAAGCCATGGGTAGCTATTCATAAGTCCTATCAAATGACATGAGTTTTTTCCTTGGAAAATTGCAGGAGCTCCGTAATATTCTTGAGAAAAATGGCGGATAATTACTAAAAAACCATGTTTTCACGATTTTTTCAAAATAAATTGACCGATTTTTTTCAAATTCATACTCTGTATAGTTATTTATCAGCTCTATTAACTGGCATGAGTCTCCTTCCTGGGAAACTAATGGGGGGTCCACCCCTTCTCGTGCATGAGGTAGGTAGGTAGAGCAGTTCATAAAAAGAACACATAGTCGAGATATTTCATCTGTAGAACAGCTGTTTTGACGACTTTAAAAAAATGACGACTAAAAAATCATTGAATTTCACAATTTACACAAAGGAAAAAGTACTCTGAAAACAATTATATATACACATATACAAAAGTCTGATCGTAGTTTCGAATATGAGCAAGGAAAGTTGTGTGAGTGTACCACACCAGATTTTTTGAATTTCAAATAGCCATAAAAATTTATCAATGAATTTATCAATTGGAACTCATCTGTTCTATATTCAGGTTGACCTCCTCTGCCTAGAACTCTTATATTCGAGGATCTTAAAGCATTTCTCTGTGTTCTGCTGACAAAAATACATTTTTCTAGTGGAACTTGGAAGAGCATTTTTTCAAATCCATTTATTTCGACTATTTCAATGGAACTATCGTTATTATCTCCAGGAACTGTAGAACTATCGATTCTGCATCCAGAACTGTCAATTTTGGATGTACTTCTAGGAAATGCTCTTCCAAGTTCACACTGGCGAGAAGCACAGCTTTATTTTCTAAAGCGTTTACTCCTGTTGAATAGAAGCACTCCCAGCTGGTCATTGAGATTGGAGACTGGAAGACTACGGTTGAGTAGTTTTATATTCGTCAAGTCAATTAAATACATCTGTAGAGTTATGTCAATGGCTAACAGGAGATACCCCAGAGAATGCATTGATAGATTATACGAGTTGGCGCAACAGGATCAAGATAACCAAGGTAACTGGGTGTGTTTGTTGAAGAATCAGTTGCATCTGGCGGGTTGCAATCTGGTTGGAGATTGGCAGGACAGAGGAAAGTTTTCTTAAGTCTTACAAGTTGAAGGAAGGAAAACTAGTACAAAACTGAAAGAGAAGGAATATGTTGAGCATTTTCTGTTAAGGTGCCCGATGTATGGTGGAATAAGAAGACACTATTTAGAAAAAATCACTACAAATGTGGTTACTGACGATGACAAACTCATGGTTTTACTTTCGAACTTTACGGAGCAGAAAATCAACCGTTTTTATGGTATACAATGAAAGCAATCGAAATCAGATCTATGATAATAAACACTTGAATAATGTCCGATAATTATAGTCAGGGAACAGAGATTATCATTGAAAATATTAAAAGTATTCGATGCTCATTTTAGACGGTTAAATGGGGAATGCAGTGAGCTGAATAAAGTAAGTTTGATGGGGATAGATTGAGCTCTAAAATAAGATAGTTGGAAGAGATTATTGTATGTGTGACGGATTATTATATAAAAATGTATTATTGGATATATTTGTCTAGAATTGATTATTGTTGAAGTTAATACTGTTATTACTCGTTTCGTTTATAAAATAGGAATAGGTAGATATTTAAAACTGGAATGTTATTATTGTTGATTACTATAAATGGTATTTTCTTAGTATGTGAGAAATGTAGTATTGGATAAATTTTACAAAAAATTCATTATTTTTGTAGTTGAACTGTTATTGCACGTTTATAAAATATGTATAGGTATATATATTATACGGGAGTGCTATGATTGATAGATATGGGATTGTTATTACATGAAAATGTACAGATAGATATTTTATTTTAAATTTCAAATTTGTCGAATGTGATAGATCTATTCTTCTGTATTATTAGGAACATATATACTTACTAAAGTACTCTTACTTGTGATATATATTTAAAGCATGATTTAAGACATACCAGTAATGTGATATCATAGAATGTAATGACTGTATTCAACTCAACTCGTTAGTATTAGCATATAGCCCAGTCAATGAAGGTCCAAAAAAGCAGTTTCGATCCGAAAATTAAATGTTTAAATCTTTAAATCAAATAAAGATGTTTTTTCTATTCTCCTTTCTGTTTGCAGAATGTGAACAATTAGTTGTGATTTTATAAAGGTATTTCAAATATTAATTAGTGTATCATATGTTCAATTATAGTTATTGATGAATAAAGGTACGTCTTGCAATGCATTTTATGTAATAAGTGTTTTATGTTTATTTCCCAACATTATTATTTGTTATATGGTATTTCATCAGAAACAATTCAAAACATAGTTCAATACATGCTTATTTTTAAAATCAACCACTACCAATTATCCCAAGTTTCCCTACCAATACTCAAGGCACTGTTCCAGGGTACGAAATAAATCTACAAATATTTTGAAACTGTCTGAGATTCCTTGGTTGAGATAGTAGTGTGAGTAACAAATTGGCGGCTGAGTAAGAAACAGGGATTTTTGGACAGTTTGAAAATATTACTAGAAACGTGTTTTCGTGTGTGGTGATAGCGAGGGGGGTGGGTGAAAACTTACAATCCTCTATAATTCCCTTTGGGTTAAGGTAGAAAATTTTATTGGAGGTAGAAAATAGTAGAAAATAGGTAGAAAATCTTGGCATAGTTGGTTTGTTTAAATTCGAATGTGGCCGGGCCAGAGACATGCTGTTATGAGGGGGGGGGGGGTAATCTTTAAACACTCAATAACTTTGTCTAGTGATGAGCTATCGATTCCGTTCTTCGTGGAATATGATAGCAGAGCTTGTGTACTACATATTGGCTCATTTAGTTTTTCAGAAATTCAATTATGACAAGGCTAGAAACGTTTTTTCGTGTGTGGTGATAGCGAGGGGGGTGGGTGAAAACTTACAATCCTCTATAATCCCTTTGGGTTGAGGTAGAAAATCTTTTATTGGAGGTAGAAAATAGTAGAAAATAGGTAGAAAATCTTGGCATAGTTGGTTTGTTTAAATTCGAATGTGGCCGGGCCAGAGACATGCTGTTATGAGGGGGGGGGGTAATCTTTAAACACTCATAACTTTGTCTAGTGATGAGCTATCGATTCCGTTCTTCGTGGAATATGATAGCAGAGCTTGTGTACTACATATTGGCTCATTTAGTTTTTCAGAAATTCAATCATGACAAGGCTAGAAACGTTTTTTCGTGTGTGGTGATAGGCGAGGGGGGTAGGTGAAAACTTACAATCCTCTATAATTCCCTTGGGTTGAGGTAGAAAATCTTTTATTGGAGGTAGAAAATAGTAGAAAATAGGTAGAAAATCTTGGCATAGTTGGTTGTTTAAATTCGAATGTGGCCGGCCAGAGACATGTGTTATGAGGGGGGGGGGTAATCTTTAAACACTCAATAACTTTGTCTAGTGATGAGCTATCGATTCCGTTCTCGTGGAATATGATAGCAGAGCTTGTGTACTACATATTGGCTCATTTAGTTTTTCAGAAATTCAATCATGACAAGGCTAGAAACGTTTTTTCGTGTGTGGTGATAGGCGAGGGGGGTGGGTGAAAACTTACAATCCTCTATAATTCCTTTGGGTTGAGGTAGAAAATCTTTTATTGGAGGTAGAAAATAGTAGAAAATAGGTAGAAAATCTTGGCATAGTTGGTTTGTTTAAATTCGAATGTGGCCGGGCCAGAGACATGCTGTTATGATGTGGGGGGGGTAATCTTTAAACACTCAATAACTTTGTCTAGTGATGAGCTATCGATTCCGTTCTCTGTGGAATATGATAGCAGAGCTTGTGTACTACATATTGGCTCATTTAGTTTTTCAGAAATTCAATCATGACAAGGCTAGAAACGTTTTTTCGTGTGTGGTGATAGGCGAGGGGGGTGGGTGAAAACTTACAATCCCCTATAACTCCGTTTGGGTTGAGGTAGAAAATCTTTTATTGGAGGTAGAAAATAGTAGAAAATAGGTAGAAAATCTTGGCATAGTTGGTTTGTTTAAATTCGAATGTGGCCGGGCCAGAGACATGCTGTTATGAGGGGGGGGGGTAATCTTAAACACTCAATAACTTTGTCTAGTGATGAGCTATCGATTCCGTTCTTTGTGGAATATGATAGCAGAGCTTGTGTACTACATATTGGCTCATTTAGTTTTTCAGAAATTCAATCATGACAAGGCTAGAAACGTTTTTTCGTGTGTGGTGATAGGCGAGGGGGGTGGGTGAAAACTTACAATCCTCTATAATTCCCTTTGGGTTGAGGTAGAAAATCTTTTATTGGAGGTAGAAAATAGTAGAAAATAGGTAGAAAATCTTGGCATAGTTGGTTTGTTTAAATTCGAATGTGGCCGGGCCAGAGACATGCTGTTATGATGGGGGGGGGTAATCTTTAAACACTCAATAACTTTGTCTAGTGATGAGCTATCGATTCCGTTCTCTGTGGAATATGATAGCAGAGCTTGTGTACTACATATTGGCTCATTTAGTTTTTCAGAAATTCAATCATGACAAGGCTAGAAACGTTTTTTCGTGTGTGGTGATAGGCGAGGGGGGTGGGTGAAAACTTACAATCCCCTATAACTCCGTTTGGGTTGAGGTAGAAAATCTTTTATTGGAGGTAGAAAATAGTAGAAAATAGGTAGAAAATCTTGGCATAGTTGGTTTGTTTAAATTCGAATGTGGCCGGGCCAGAGACATGCTGTTATGAGGGGGGGGGGTAATCTTTAAACACTCAATAACTTTGTCTAGTGATGAGCTATCGATTCCGTTCTTGTGGAATATGATAGCAGAGCTTGTGTACTACATATTGGCTCATTTAGTTTTCCAGAAATTCAATCATGACAAGGCTAGAAACGAGTTTTCGTGTGTGGTGATCGGCGAGGGGGGTGGGTGAAAACTTACAATCCCCTATAACTCCGTTTGGGTTGAGGTAGAAAATCGGTTATTGGAGGTAGAAAATAGTAGAAAATATTTAGTAAATATTGGCATAGTTTGTTTGGTGAAATTCAAATGTGGCCGGGCCAGCGAGATGCACGTGACCTTTACATATTTTAGCCAATATCTCCATTATGCGTGATTCGATTTTAGTTTGGTTTGAGGTAGAAAATAGTAGAAAATAGGTAGTAAATCGTGGCATAGTTTGTTTGGTTAAATTCGAATGTGGCCGGGCCAGCGACATGCACGTGACCTACACATATTTTCGCCAATATCTCCGTTATGAATGGTTAGATTTCAGTTTGGTTTGAGGTAGAAAATAGTAGAAAATAGGTAGTAAATCTTGGCATATTTGGTTTGGTCAAATTCAAAGATGGCCGGGCTGAGAGGTCATTGACCTTTCTATATTTTTGCTCATATCTCTGTTATCCTTGAGGTAGAAAATCTGTTATTGGAGGTAGAAAATAGTAGGAAATAGGTAGTAAATCTTGGCATAGTTTGTTTGGTGAAATTCAGAGATGGCCGGGCTAACATGTCCCTGGCCCGGCACTTTAGTTTATTCAATATCTCTGCTATCTTTGAGGTAGAAAATCGGTTATTGGAGGTAGAAAATAGTAGAAAATAGGTAGTAAATCTTGGCATAGCTTGTTTGGTTAAATTCGAATGTGGCCGGGCCAGCGACATGCACGTGAAGAAATCTCTCGCAGCTCAGCTCGCAAGTAGTAGCATGTGTGTGTCCAACCCAAAGACCTTAAAGAGATATAGACCCACAATGCCTATGCCTTCCCAATGATAGCTCTTACTTGAAATTGAAGGCCGCCATTGGGGTATTTTAGCACGAGATATTATATCTATATATATTTGTAATACAATAGATCACAAAGGCATTGGTGGCATTGGTATGTAATAATCTTATGGGTTGCCCCCTCAATGGCGGATTTCAATTCCAAGTACGACACTAGCGCTGCATGTGAGTCTATGCATCTTTAAGGTCTTTGGTCCAACCACTAATAGGCTACCGTACGGTAGTTGAGTAGTCACTGGATATTAATTCATCCAACTGCCATCCAATCGAGCCGCCAAAATAATGAAATCTCCCAGCATCGAAATTCATCTGTTATGATTTCCACAGAAGATGAAGTTTGTTCTTCGTTATACGGAAGCTCTGATTAGCGCCTGATGTCCTCTCCGTTGTTGAGTAGTGTACAGCATACTACGTGATGAAAATTCAGGCCCTGCTTGTGTTAACAGCCAAACGTCTCTGCTTGCATAATATCCTCCAGATCTTCAGGAAAATCGATCTCGTAGAGTGTAGTGACAATTCACAAGTCGCCTTGCGCTGAAGCTGAAGTCATCTCGAAGAAGCCCGTGAAGTCCTTGAGTGCTTGAGTCATTGAGTCCATGAAATCCCGCGATGTCCCGAAGTCCTCGAGGTGAAGTCCACATACTCCCGCAAAGTCCGAAGTCGAGAAGATGTAATATGAGAACTACTACTTATAGGAATATGAATGAGTATAAGAAATTTCAAATCTAATTCAAGGAAAATTTTTAGGAAAGGATAACCCCTTTACAATTATAATAAATTCTACTGTATAAAAAAACAACTATCAAAATCAAACTACAGTACTAAACTTTCCATTATGCAATCATAAAACTCTACAGCTAACTTTCAACAACAAATCTCAAATTCAAGAAAATAACTTCAAAGGTGAAAAATCAAATTCAATTTGAATATGAATGTAAAAAAAACAAGACCACAGTATCATTAAACAAAAAAAAAAAAAAATTATGAGAAATAAGTATTTCAGCTCAAAAATGATAAAATAAGCTGGGTAACGACCATAATATTTAACAAATTTCGAATTTGATAAAATGACTTGAAAAAAATCAATAAAGATCAAGTTCAATAATACATGAATTAAGTAGAAAACTATTTGACAATTTTCTATACATACTATGAAATTCGACCATTATTAACATTAACAATAATATTCAAAACAATAATTGAATAAAAGGTAATTAATTTCTGATTGAAATCATAACAAAATAAATAATTGATTGACTGGACGTGATTAGTTTCATGTTATTTACTTTGAATAAAAGAACCTATAATAAAAGACCACATCAATTAATATTATAATCCATAAACTCTGGAGTCATGTCTGAAATCAAAACAAAACGTTAGTTAACAAGTCAAATTACAGTAGTAAACGTGACAAATAATCTAATTGCTGACATATTTGTCACATGATAATGACCTCAACTCGCAATAATTCAACACGCCTGACCTTCAATGGGAACATGTATGATGTTAAAAAAAACTTTCAACTATTATATCAAAACTGGTTAACAACCTCTTAGGCTTCAAATTGCAATAACAAAATATCCTAAAACCAAACGTAGTAAAAATATAAAGATTTATATCGTAAATTTTCCATCTCCAAAACCTAATCGCGGCCTTTTAAACCATAATATATTAATAACATTACTAATAAAAAATGTTGGAAAAGTAAACAATAAAACTCGTACTCCAAATCTCAAGTATGTACGGTACACTTAATAATTATTTATAGTAAAATTAAACTCAATAACGAAATATAATGTATCATATCTAAAAATCCTATATCAAAACTCAAACCCTTAATCCCAAAATTGAAAAGTTCATTATTAGTAAAAATATCAAAATTATCCATTGCTCAAACGCAATCTTATATTAAAATGAATCAAGAACTAATATATGAAAATATTATCACTAGGACTATTACTAACAAATACCAAGAAAAGCCAAAATTTTCTTCCATCCGTAACCATAGAAAACTATATTTCAATGAAAATATATTTCACGATTCCCACTTAACATCTCAATTATTTCCAATAACAATAATAATGTCCAAACTTCTCATCTCCAATAACTTGTTCTAAACTTTCTCGATATGGATCATAAAAATATCTTAATTTTTTTGAAGCAATCAAATTAGAAGATATTCAACAAACTTTCTTCTTCCTCAACAAATAATAATTTTTACACTGCAATAGTTAAATATCAGATCTAATAAAAATGCTATTCTAATTATCTTATTATACTCTTATCATTAACCATATTGTAGTTTAAAATTTCCTTCACATAACATCAGTTCTCGTTGTTCATAATTATTAGACACAAATATTCTCCAATTATTAGATATCGAATATTACACTGATCAGTGTTGATAATTGAATGACAATTATAAACTAGCTAAAGGCCTCATTCTACGAGCAATACTGTCTCATGCAATACTTTCGCTGAGTCTGCACTGTTGTTCGATTTTCAACCTTCTCCAACGGAATTGTTTTAATAAATATCTCATCGCTATTAACGCTTAACTGGGACACACTTTCCAAACTATTCAAAATTATGTCATCATATTTCTCTGCTGAACTCCCATTAACAACAATTCCATCAGTTTTAATTTTATTATTCTTCATATCTTTTAGAAAATTACAATAATTCAAATCTGACTCTGTATTTTCACCTTCACTGTTTACACAAATCGCTGATTCACATTTTTTCTGTAATCGGTTCAATATACTATTTTCATGGCCTGGTTCTTGTTTATCGATAATTGATTCATTCATCTCTTCAACAAATTCTTACTATCACATTTAATATTTTCCAATTCTGAAAACGAGTCCAAAATTTTTCGTTCAACACCATTCGCTGATCCACATTTCTGGCTATAATTCATTTTAATATCTCCAAGATCAATCTCGTGTTTATGGAAGATTGAATACTTCTTATCATCCGTATTAGAATATTTTCTTCTAACTTATATTCCATTGTGCCTAACACCTTCCAAAGTAGAACCTGATTCAGTGACTATACAACTTCCTAATTCATTCCTTGAAATATCATTATTTGATGGACCGCCGTCTAAAACATTTCCATCAATATGCGTAGTACTAAATTCCTGTGTCCTATCAGTAAAATATGCTTTATTACGTCTAGCATTGTCCGAAAACTTTCTGCCATCAAAAGAACACACTCTAATATCATAGCCTTCTTTTTCACAAATTCTATGCATCCTTTTATAAACCCGATAAGCATAATTAACGTTGTAAAAACAATTCCGCGTAAAATATGATTATGTTTACCACAAACTTTACATTTCTTACGTCTTCTTTTACTATTAGTCCTATTATTCACGAGACTAACATTCTGATGCATCTTGACTCCTCTAGATTCACAATCATTACGCATACCAGAGTTCACACAATTTTCAATCGGCCTGTTATCAATCGTAAAAGAGAAATCCAAATCACTTTCCAATGAATCTGATAATTCTTCCTTAATGATTTCCATATCTTTATCCTCTTTGTAAATTATATCTTCTTCATTCAAATCACAATCATTACAAATAAGAACTTTATCCAACCCATTTTCAATCTCAAAGTTACTAACATGATAATATACATCCACTTCATTTGAAACAAAATAATTACAAGAATCAAAATCATCAGAGATAATAGCACTTTCTAAACAATTCTCAATTTCAAACTCATTCCCGATTTTCAATAGTTCTTCAAATTCTGGTTCCATATTATCATTAATTACTTGCACCTGTCCAAATTTCCACTCATTCAAATACTGACATGATAATTCATATTTCTCAATATTTTTAAACAATTCTACGATAGTACTATTTGATAACATTATAATTCTTTCAAATATATTTGAAGACAAACCTCTTAAAATTATCCTGATAATCCGAGATTCATGCATATTCGAATCTACTTTTCTACATAGGGATAAGACTCGTGCTACAAAATCTCTACCATCTTCTTCAAATTCCATGCTACAAGTATCTAATTCCTTTTCTAGTTTCCACAATTTGAGAGGAGATCGATAGAAATTAACAAATTTTTCTTTCACTGGCATATATTCAAAATTGTCCTGTCGAGTCAAATCGTTCTCAATAACGTCAAAATATTTCTCAGCACTTCCTTTCAAACAAAACCGCAAGTATAATGAATTATCCTTTTCATTCCAGCCGTTGGCCAAGGCAGCCTTTTCAAAATAGTTGAAAAAATCATCAATGTCAAATTGATTGATTCATCAATGTCAAATTCTTCATCTTTCCCATCAAAAAATGTCGGTAATAGTAACGGTCTAAGTTTTTCCATTGTTAATCTGTTCCAATCCAATTCTATTCAATAATAAATAATAAATTTCCAATTAATCTGGTTTCAATAATCATAAATTCTCCATATCTCAAAATCTCTTCAATAATAATAAATCTATCCTATGCAATCATATCTTAATAATCATTAATTTCTCATCTCATCATAAATATCTAATTCTTTCTAATAAGAATTGATAATAAATCTTGCAATCGTACAAAATCTTTAATTGCCATAGCTTTTACAATTCAAAATCTCAAAATCAATATAATCGTAAATCTTCCAATATCGTGAATCTCAAAATCTGTTCAATTATAATAAATTATCATTCTCCATTCGTTAAAATCCATTATTAGTAATCCATTATTGTTCCACAATATTCCAATTCATTAAATCCTCGAAATTCATCCTACAAGCTGTTTCTACAGCCCCGTAAGGTTTAAACTCAACTATTTCACCCATAACTACACTGAAATAAAAACATATATTCAATAATGCAAAATGCAACCACAAAAATTGAATCTTCAATGAGGTAACCGGGAAAGTCCAAATTTTAAAAGCTGGATTAAAAACCCTTGAGCCTCCACCAAATATGTAAGCCGGATGTGGAACGGCGGGAGGAGCCTCCACCAAAATATGTAAGCACGATGTGCCTACACCAAATATGTAAGGGGGAAAAAACTATGATAACAAAAAAAGAACAGAATAACTAGAACTTTAATTAATGAATCTTTAACATATATACATTTGAACAAAACAAGATTAATTTGATTATAAAACAATATTTGATATGAATTAATGGGGAAAACACTCGCTTGCTGCTAATGAGGATTCAATGTTTGTGGCTATGAAAATTTAAGAACAATGAATCAGTAGTCACCTACCTTTTTGAATTGGCTTCCCCCTTTTGGCATCCACTGGTTAATCGCGACTTTAGTATTTTAAAAGAACAAATATTAACTGAACCAATGAATAGGCTCAGAACCCGTCTCCCCTAACAATACAATTATTTTTATACTGCCCGATCTGTGACAGAATAACTGTACTATTAAACGAACCGAAATCTAGCCTTTTTCATTGGATCAGCCGGACTTAACTTTCAGTCCTATCGAACGAGCTCACACATTCACCGCCCAAAAGTAAAATTTTGGGTATTAAATATAACTCAGTCAATGCCAAACATGAAAGCCATTTCAAGTACTTATTTGGCTAAAGTGCACGTCCAGTGCCAACATACCTGTCATAAAATTTTTGGTTGGGATCGATTTAGTATGTTATTTTGAGCACAAAATCACAAAAATTAAACGGCGCTCACTATTGTTTTTGAAATAAAGTAAGTTCAAAGTAGTAGAACTTTACATGCATTTAACCTATAAGTAGCAACCATAAGTAGCTAAGGTTAGGAAAAGCTGTAGGTTAGGAAAAGCTTTATGTTAGGAAAGCTTAGGTTAGGAAAAGCTTTGGGTTAGGAAAACTCAGATTAGGAATATCATAATTTGATGATTTCAATAATCAAAATGGCTGCTACTCATAGGTTAAATGCATGTAAAATTGTGCTACTTTGAACTTATAGTTCATTAAAAAAACAATAGTGAGCGCTGTTTAATTTTTGTGATTTTGTGCTTAAAATAACATACTAAATCGATCCCAACCAAAAATTTGATAATAGGTATGTTGGCACTGGACGTGCACTTACACCAATTTTTGTGATTTTGTGCTCAAAATAACATACTAAATCGATCCCAACCAAAAATTTGATGACAGGTATGTTGGCACTGGACGTGCACTTTAGCCAAAATAACTTTTGAACTGATAAATTAAAAAGTAAATGCAAAGTGTCAGAATGTCCATAACATCATAGGCCTTAATATTAAAGGTTTTACCTAACTGAAAAACAGTCTCCTGATGGGATTCTTTGTACCACAGATTTATTGTGATCAAGTTTGTGGGAGCCTCTTTCCTAATAAAGACGAGTTAGGTACATCAAATTTGGTTTATCTTTGATTTACCTCTCCTTCGATTCTGATACAGGCTATTATTAAGTACTTTTGATTGAGATGAATTTATCAATAGCTCTATCGATAGTGCTGAGTCGAGTAGGCCTATGTCTATCAAGCTGAAAGTATGGATAAATTATTGCATTTGTGGAATAAAGTGTTTCTATTTCAATAAAATTTCTATTTATTAAAATACAAATGTATTTATTCTGAAATTTAGATAGTATTCCATCCAATAAAAAATCGATACAGTAACAAAAGTTACATTAATAAGCTAGTAGAAACTACTATGATCTAGGAAGAATCAATCTACATGTTATGACGTCATTAATTAGTTGTGGGGCCTGAAGTAATAGTAGGTATTGATGTAGGCAAGGCCTACATCACTATCCCCCCCTAAACCTAGCGCCGCAGTGCAGGATGGTTTCTCACAGCTTGGCGTTGTTGTCATTTGAGATGGGTGTCTGGCTTGGAAGTGTTTCGACCGCATTGCAGGATGACTATTAACGGTTGCTGGAAGATCAACAGCTGGGTCTTTTTTGTTATTTTTCGTGATAGAGAAATTCTGATTGCAGATTCGTTCTCAGCGACCCCAAGTTTAGCCTGAAGGCTCAGAATGTCAACAATGTTTTTAAATAATTAAAAATAAACATAAAAGTCATTAATATGGTAGTACACCACGTTTCTGGAAACTTTTTACTGGTGACTGGAGTTATTATTGATTATAGGTAGCAAAAAATCAAAATAATCGTGAGAAAGAAACTGCTGATGAACGTGAATAAGACCGTCACTCCATTGTTCTATTGTCTCGGCTGCTTGGCTGAGCCTGGCTGGAGGGATCAAATAACTGACTGGATTGATCTTTCGTCTGTCCGCTAGGCGGAACTACGCCGACCATTGCTGGGTGGAAGATGTTATTGCGGCCGCTCGCATTCCCACCAACGCTGCTATTATTTGCTTTCTCAGCGCCTAGTCCGATTCAGCCAAGCATCCAGCCTGCACTGCGGAGCTAGGTTTAGGGATGTTGGTCTCCAATATCCAGATTTCCTTGATAAGGTGCTAGACGATTAATGTGTACAACCTTAGGTTTGGTTCTCCCTCCCGTTTTCTTAATCCTGTATACTCATTTATTCTCTTCAGAATGTTGTATGGGCCTTCCCATGCTCTTTCTAATTTTGAGCAAATTCCTCAATTCGCTTTGGATTATATAGCCAAACGAGTTTCCCTTCTTCAAGTTTTGTTCCTGATGCTGCCAAATCATACTTTATTTCTAGTTTAGTACTGTACAAATTTATATGTTTTCTGGCGATTTCATGAATTGTTGAAAGATGATTTTCCAAATCAGCAATGTATTCCATTCGATTTTTTTGTTGATCTGGTGGTCTACCAAACATTAAATCTCCAGGGAGTCGAATCTCCCTCCCATAAAGCATTTCTGCTGGACTCCAACCAGTTGCTCAGTGTATGGCTGAGCGAAAGACAGTAAAAATAAACGAAGTTTCATATCCCAATTTTTCTGAACTGATGAAACTGATTTTCGTAGAAACTCTCCTAATGTCTTATTATGACGCTCTACCATTCCATTAGATTGTGAATGAAGTGGGGTTGTATGTGTTTTTTATCCCTAACAATTTGCAAACTTCTTGAAAAACATTTGATTCAAAATTTCTGCCTTGATCACTATGTAATTCTAATGGCACTCCAAATCGACTTATCCAATTATTATCTATTATCATTCTGGCAACGGTTTGGGCCTCTTGATTTGCAATGGGGTATACTTCTGGCCACTTTGTGAAGTAATCAATAATCACCAACAGATATTTTTTATTACCTTTAGTAGTCACTGGAAACGGACTGGCTATATCCACAGCAATTCTTTCAAAAGGGGATCCCACATCATATCTATGCATCTTTCCTTTGAACCTTTTTCCTGGTCCTTTACTTGCAGCACAGGTATCACAGCGCCGACACCACAACACTATCTATATCTGCTCTAGAATTGACCCAATAGAAGCACTGCTGTATCTTCTCTAGCATCTTATTAGTTTCAAAATGACCACCGGAAGCGCCACCATGAATCTCTTCTAAGACTTCTGGTACCCTTCTATCGGGTATGACTTTTTGTAGAACCATAGAAAGACCATCTGCCGATTCCCATTTCCGAAACAGTACTCCATTAACAACCTGCAAAAAATCCCACTGGGCCCAATAGCTCTTGTAGATAGCACTTCTATGTGAAATTTCAGCCCAAGCTGGTCGCTTACCCTCTTCTTTAAAAGTAACCAAGTCTCCAATGTTGCTGTCGTTGATCTGGTCTTTCCTAAGCATTGCATCACTCCAATAATCATCAGACTCTATTCTAATTGCATTCACTATCAGAGATTGTTTACTTTCAATTTTCTCACAATATTTACAGTCCTGAAGACATGGTCTCCTTGACAGCGCATCAGCTTTACCATGTACAATATACAACCATATACAACAGAGAATTACTATGTACTTTGCCTCTTTGATGTTTTATAATAAAATTATATTCTTGTAATCGTTGCATCCACCTTGCTTTCTGACCTTCCAAATTCTTGAAGTTGAACAACCATTGTAAAGCAGAATGATCTGTTTAACTGTATCAAAAGCTTCATCTATAGGCTCATACTACAGTAACTATATTACCCTATATTGGGTAATATAGTTACCGTACTGTAGTTCATACTAATTGATACAACAATGAATTTGTATTTGAATATCATATGAATCAATTTTCTACGTATGCTTACTTAGTTGTCTCAAGTTTGTTTTTTCTCCTATTCATAAAATACATTCACTTTAACTGTAAAAAGGTGGAGTTAGAATTCCATCAATTTTGTAGTTTGGAAGAGTAGACGACATTACTGTCCACTCTTCGCCTATCAAATAAAATAGTCATTCTATTTAAATTCTTTCACTTTTTGAAAAGAACATATGGACGTTTTGATGCATGCAAATACTTCAAGCGTAGAGAGAAAAACAGCACAATAAAAACTTCCAACACAGAGCAACAAAATTTGAGTCGAAGCATAATTTCTTATCATCGAGAGATTCTGAGAAAGAAAGAACAGTGTATATTAAAGACAGAAATAGGCCATGTTATTGATTGAAAGGAAAAGAGGTTGAATAACCCTGAAAAATTTACGCATATATGTTTCACCATACTTTTAAACCGCCTTGAAAAGCTTAGAAGAATGAGCTGTAGTATGCATCCATACAAACTCATTTTCGTCCTTATATGATGTCGCATCAAGGGATAATATGACCATCAGGAAAACCAAAGATAAGAGCAGAAAACAATTAATTTTTGTATAACATTATATCAGGAACCAATAGTGAGATTCTAAGATATTTCAAAATACGTACGGTAGGTACCGTGAAATTGGAGGTAGAGATGTATGATGAAAATATGTGTTTTATTTTCAATGTTGAACATTATAGAAGGCTCTTCTACGTACTAGGAGACCAACTTGCAAGATGGTCTATAGTCTGGAGAACACAGTCTATGAAAGCCGTCTAGAGACTGAGATACCATGTATGTAAATGTCTAGCTTCTAAAGGCCCATACAGATTTGTAAGAGACAGAAAATGTTTCACAAAAGTTTCTAACATTGCATGAAGTCTCCCATTTCAGCTAGGGGACCATAGACCTGCAAGTTCTTAAAGCTTGTACTGAAAAATAGGAAGCATTTCCTCTATCTCACGCATAGATTTCCAGAATTTACTGAAATCTCAGTAATCAAATCTAATTAAATTTACCTAATCAAATTTAATGGATATTGATGTAGGCAAGGCCTACATGGACACTAATCATGTGGACCCGGTTGCCAAGGGGATTGTTTTCGGTAACGAACTGTTATGAGAAGATAACTAGTTGAGTTTTAAGTTGGATTCTGATGAGAGATGTTCAAATATGTTTTATTTTATTTTCTTCTTGCTTAATATGTAAACTTTTAATAAATAAAGTGACAATTTATCAAAAAACGAATCGACAAAAAGAATCCAATGCATTTCTTAGTAAATTTGACTTAGTAAATAGAGTATTTCGAAAGAAATGAAATCACAAACTGGATCAAAATTAAAGGTATTTTGGAAAATAATTTCAATTCAAATTTTTCTCATCGTGATTGGTGGATTCCCATCCGTTTTGATGTAAACAACTTTGAAGAATTTAAAGAGATTGATTCATTGCTAGAATGTGGTCAGACGACATTAAATCATCTGCTAGAAACGATTTAAGATTTGGAAAATATAAGCCAAACTTATCTAAGAATCTTACTGAGTAGGCCTATTATATTTCTCGTTTCAATATTGCTAAGAATCCAATTCCAGCCTTAGATGAAGATACTATTTTTAAGTTTTTGAAAGGTCATTTTGATGAAACCATATCTACAGCTGCAATCATTTGTAACATTAAAGACTAGTGATGAGTTCATTTGTTTGTTGAATGAGTTTGACAATACTGACACTTACAAAGTAAACAGAAAAACGCCCCGTGATGGACCAAACAATAATGGTCATAGAGATCAAAATTTTCATAATAATTTCAGAGATAATAGAAATCATCAACCTATAAATTCAAATCAATCTAATCCAAATCGACCAGCTAACATGTATTAGAAAGAAACCAGTTAGATTTCAGCCTCCCACCACCAGGTTTTATGCCTGCTCAAACTTCAGATCAGATGAATGCAAATCGTCCAAGACAGAATGTTCCTTTAAACTAATAAGGGGACGACGAAATGACAGCCCTGTTCTCCCAGTTAAGGAAAGGTCAAATTTTGATATAGCTGTAGACATAAATGAAATAAATTTGTAATCAGAATCATCAAACAGGTTAGAAATTAGAAAGCCAGAATTAATCAGTCAAATTCATATGCAAGAAAATAGTTGTAAAAATTTGAGTAATGAAGTAAATACCTAGTTATCAAAAAATTCATATTAAAGAATCAAGTGTTAATATAGGTAGTACATATTCCAGAAATTCAGTTAGATGAATCTATTGAGTAAATCTAAAACTGTTTGTCAAGAAGAACTATACATGGTAGGTTGTATTTTTGATGAACTATTGGAGGAACAAGAAAACACTCCACCTACTACTGGATATGACTTAGCAGAAATAGAAGTACAGATTTTCAATAAAGAATATCAAATAATTATTGACACTGGATCCGAGGTAAATGTAATTAATGAGAAACTTGTTGATGAAATGAAGAAAAACAATTTCAAGTTGAACTTAGTACCAGCTCCTAATGTAAGTATAGTTGTAGCTACTGGTATGCGACATAAGAAGGTAAACAGATTATGTTAGAGGTATTTTTTGATAAGTTAGAATTGCCAATAGTTTTTCTTATAGTTCAAGATTTAAATATAGATATTTTGGTGGGTTGTGATTTCTTAGAAGATACTGGAGCAGTTATTGATTTTAATCAAAACATGATATCATTGAAAGATTGTTGTTTTCCATTTATAAAGAAGGATACCTTGAAGTACAAAAGACTTTTTCATGTTAACATAGAAAGAAACCAGAAAACGTTTAATATTTTATGGAATCAGCAGATTGATAATTTAAGATTACAGCGAAGTGATGAATCTTCTGAATTGGTAAACCAATTAATTGAGGTACCGTATTTGAAAATAATAAAGATTATTTTCTCTGATAGTCCTGGATCTAAACTGATAATGGAAGATGATGTGAATTAGATAAGATGAGTTATCCGATCCCATATCAGTATAGAGATCAAGTTAAGAAAGAATTAAAGAAGATCAGTAAATCATTGAACCAGGTAGCTCTGAATATACAAGTCCTATGGTAGTGGTAAAAAAGCCAAATAATGAAATTCGATTATGTTTAGATGGAAGAGAGATGCATAAGTACATAATAAAAGATTTTACAGAAACTGAACCAATAGATAACCTACTCATTCGATTCAATAAGTGTAACTACATTAGCAGTTTTGATATCACTCAAGGTTTCAATCAAGTGAAATTAACTGAAGATAGGTAGTAGAAAATATGTTTAGCTTTCAATGTTTTTGGTCAGACTTATCAATACACACATCTACCTCATTTGGTTTGAATATCAGTGGATCCGAATTTATCAAATGCTTATATAAAATGCTAGGTGAAGAGGTTTGTGAGTTTACCATTGCTTATATTGATGATCTTGTCATTTCTAGTCTATCTCTTCAACAACATATCAGTAGAATTGAATTATTATTCAATAACTTAAGGGAAAGTAACTTGAAATTCAAACTGAATAAATCGAAATTTATTGCAGACAAGATAAAGTATTTCGGTTTTATTATAAGTAAAAATGGTATTGAAGCAGATGACTCTAAACTAGATGCTATTCAGAAATTTCCCATTCCACAAAATTTAAAACAATAATTGCAGTCATCCATTGGTCTCTGTAATTTTTACAGAAAGTTTCAGAAAAATTATTCATACCTGAAAATCGTTTTAAGCATCTTCTTTGCAAGAAAAATAAGTTCATTTGGACTGAAAAAGATAATGATACCTTTCAAGAAATCAAAGATAAGTTCATCGACTGTGTGATCTTGAAACATCCTGATTATTGACGTGCTACCAATTTATCCTAATAGGTTGGATAGCATTTACCTATCAGCAAAGGTAAGTCATCGGTTCCTCATAAGCTAATATCCTAATATATCATAAATGAATCTAATGCTTATGAATAAGAAATCCAGTTCAGAGCAAATTAATATGTTCAATATTGGAGGTTACTAATATGTTTGTTCCATTCATCAAAACAGATTCCAACATCTTTCACAAAAACTCAGAAATTATTACTTCAAAATCAAAATTAAAATATATAACTTATAGATTAAGAATACTTATCTATCGTTTACAGGTTTCAAAACAGGCTTATGGCTTTGAACATTCAACGAAAAATTCACCACAAAATGAAAAGAAAAATTGAAATCTACATTTCATGTATGTTCAATAACATCAATAAACTTTACAGTAACATTCAGATCACAATAAACACATCTTAAATTTCAATTATTTAGGAAAATCCCAACAGAAGCCAACACTCCCAACACAAGCCAGCCATCAAAAAATTTGAGAGAGACAAGAACAAGAAGCCTTTCTGGTGAAGCTGAGACATGTCATCATCAATTGCCAATTAGCAAAGAACACAAGTCTACAAACTTTATATCTATTGTTTTCAATAAAACTTTATTTTTGAAGTTATTTTAAATTCAATTAACCTTCATATTGTTTAGAATTATCTGTTTTTTCAGAAATATAACTTTGTTACAGTGATCCAGTGGAATGTTCAACACTAGTATATATGATAAATTCCCTATGAAAAGTTTAGTCCATATATCGATTACACCGATATTTGCTATCAAGTTTTATTAATATTTTGAATATCGAATTGAAGATTCAAATTTGATCGAGAGAAAATGTAATATTACAAATACCCCTCTCTCGACATAAAAAAATTTACTGTTTGAGAATTAAAAAAAAAATAACATTACATTGTAACAAATTGAAATTGTTGAAATTAAATTTGAGAACAGGAACAATTTTTTCTACACAAACATTACATGTCAACTCATAATTGAAAATTATTATAAAAATTCATCAATAGCATTTGTTATATATTTCCAAACCATATTTGAAAGTATAGAATATCAGAATTATTTTTCGATTTAGCTTTATAATATAATATAGTATTGAGGTATAATTACCTCGACGAGATGAAAAGTGACTTAAATCTGCTATAAAATGTTTAGAAGATAATTCAGACACTACTTCTACATGGACAGCATGAGTGACTATACAAACAAAAATTGCGAGATAAGCCTTGGAAAATGAGCAGGATTTGGGGCCGCCAACACAAATGGACAATGGACCCGCATAATCAACTCCATACTTGTAAAATGGAAAATCGGCGAGGATATGCGCGTAGGGAAGTTGACCCATCAACTGTTCAGATTGTTGAGTAGTGGAATGAAAGCAAACTTTACATGATTTGATTACATTTTTAATAGTGCGGCGAGTGGATGGGATCCAGTAGCGCTGCCGAATCGCTGTCTTAGTCGACTGGACACCAGCATGATGCATACATTTATGATAAGACATGATGAGTGCGCACGTAAACTTGTGTTTGGCGGGCAAAAAAATCTGGTGCTTGGGAGATCAGCATTTTGCAAACGACCGCCTACACATAACAAAGAGTCAGAATGAATAAGTGGTGAAAGAGCTTTGAGGGGGCTGTGATTCCTTATGCTGGTTCAACTGTTTGACTTCATCAAACGATTCACATTGTACAGATTGAATTACCTTGACTTCACTTCCTGAATTTCAGCTACAGAGAGATAACCTCGAATTTGTTTTGATTTGTCAGGGAGATGCGGAAAATTATTTATGAGACAAAGGATGTAAGCGAAAATGTGCAAAATTTTGTGAAAATTGGAAAAATGATTAATGATTGATGAAATGATACAGGGTTGGGCGAGCGTAGCGAGCACTGTGATTGGTCATGACATGACTACATTTGACGAAATTTCCTTCCAGGCTGCAGGTTGTCCTTTCAGCCAAGTTGGACCGTTCCACCACAAATTATTTGAAATCAATGTATTGGGTGAGCAGCCTCGTGAACGAGATCAGCAGGATTTTGACTTGATTCGACGTGATTCCATGAAAAATCTGAAGTGGCATTTTGAATAGCAGAAATTAGTACCAAAACAAATACATCTGAATGGTTAGGAAGGGCTTTCAACCAGTCGCATACATGCCTTAATGACACTATCGTCAGAGTCTGATAGTGGTTTTGAAGAGACAGTTTCAACTAGATGCGACGGTATAGTAGCTAGTACTTCCATAAAGTTGGATAGCCACTTATGTAGTTCAAAACCACCGCTGGCGAGTGTGTGCAATAATTTTTGTGCAAGGTTGATGGCCTCAGGGACAGTCGAACATCCACTTATCAGGTCGTCTACATAGAAACCAGATTTTATTGCCATAGCAACCGCTGAACCAGGAGTACATTGGACATCAGCCAAATGATTCAACGTATGTGTCACCAAATAGGGCATAGAGGGGGTACCATAAGAAACTGTGTTTAAGAAAAATTCTTGAACAGGCTCATCGATGTTAGTTCGCCAGAAAATTCGCTGAAAAGTACGGTCTTCCGGATGAACAAGGATTTGTCTATACATTTTAGTGATGTTGGCAATCAATGCTACTCTGTGTGTGCGAAAGTGCAGCACAATTTCAAAAAGATGCGGCTTGCCATGGGCATACGCACATGCAAGCAATTGTAACACAACTGTTTGTGCTGCACTGCTTTACCACACTCGGCGACAGGAATATTACTGAAAGTAGGACAATTGAACAAACTATGTGTATTTTAATTGCAAAATAGACACATCACAGGCTTATTGAAAACATTAGCAGTACCAAATTGAACGTTATTTGGTTTATGCTGAAAGACTGGTTTATTTGAACTTGGTTGATTGGAGGAATTACTCTGCTGATTGACATTAGCAACGTTGTTGCCATTATTGAAAGCAATGTGTTGAGAAATCATGTGCTGAACTTCTAAAAATTCCCACAAGGTATCAAGAGACACTTTGTCTTTAGCTAAGTGCATTTCAGCAATCAAAAGTGCATTGTTGTATCGCTGGGTTGAAAGCTCCAAGGCGAGATTGAAATTGCCGGACAGTGAATTAGCAATTCGGTTTAGTGCTTCCAACCTTAACATTTGCCATAAATAATGATATTTCAAGTTATGATCAAGAGAATCATTATTAATCACTAAGCTAGTAAAGGTTGTCTTAAAGTGCAACCATTGGCTGAAATTGCCATTGAAGGATGGCAGAGGGATGTCTGGCAAACGTAGATGTAAAGCCCAGTGCGCATTATTTGACTGAGAATGAGCTGCAGCAGCTTGAGTGACAGCTTGTTCTTTTGATTGTTGCAGTTTATCTCTATACCTAGATAGCATTGTTTAACATTGATTTTAGCATTGAAGTTTAGCATTGATTTTAGAATTAACTGACATGAATTTGTTCCAGACATAATGATAGAATTCAACATTAATTGTGAGCTGATCATCATTCAAAGAATTAAATTTAGCTTTGAGAAGGTCAATTTCACTTTTTAGTTCAAGTATCTCATGATAGTCTCAGACTGACTTAATGTCATCAATAGATGGTAATCCCGTCCTGTCCCCAAACCTATGGATTGGGGTACAGTTGAGATTTAATTCACGAAAACGTTGACAATCCCAAAAGTAAGTCTTTAATTTGCACTAACCTTGGAACTGGCGAGGAAGTGGACTGTATCTCGTGTGTAGAAGTTACTGCTGACGATATCCTGTCTTTATGCGTAGGCCTATATGATATTGTAGGCTACATATATCATGAAACAAGACGAGGTAATAATTGCGTTCAGCTAGAACGCCACGGAACAAAACGAAACAATGATGCTGACTTCTCGAGCACTATTCTTGAAGTGCTGGTTAGAAAGATAAACAGGGAGGATGAAGGAGGGGTGAGGGAGAGAGGTTTTCTTGCTTCTTTGGGAGAGGGGGAAGGGGAGGAAAGCGCAAACTAATCAGCCCACAATCAAGGCTGCCGATCATCCGCAAATCCACCATCTCCGCCCGCCTTGGAATGCCCCATTTCCAAGAACATAAACTCAAAAAAAAAAAAAAACTAAAATTTAAAAGTAGAAGAAAAACAAAACAACAAGCACTGAACGGTAGGAAAGGAAAAACTAAGGGAAAAAGGAATAGGAAAGGAAAACTAGGTGTGTGGGTTAAACTAATAGGGAAGTATGGGGGCAAGTTTCCTAACTGGCCTAACATACTCACCAGAGTTAGTTTTCACGTGAGCTGAGCGCACAACACCTTTGAAATTCGTCCCTTGATCACAGAATATTTCTTTAGGCAATCCACGCCTAGAAACAAAACGATGGAGAGTGTTGATAAACTCTTCGGATGAAAGACTTGTAAGCACCTCAATGTGACAAGCTTTTGTTGCCAGACAGACAAACAGTGCAAAGTATGCCTTGTACGTACGAGCTTTGGGCCGAATACTCTCTTTGACAGTGAAAGGACCAGCTAGATCGACCGCAGCCTTCAGAAAGGGAGCACTGGGAACAACACGAGAGCTGGGAAGATCACCCATGACTGGAGCAACAGGAGTTGCATTGAATAAGCGGCAACGAGTACAATTGAAAATCACATTTCTGATAACACTGTGTGCTCCGACAATCCAAAAATAACGCTGAATAAGAGCACGCACTATTCTTGGTCCAGCATGAAGATGAGAAATATGATAATACTCAATGAGGAGTTTAGTAAAATGACTATCTTTATGTATCAAACAAGGATGCTTGGCTTCATATCCTAAAGCACTATTTACCAATCTGCCACCAACACAAATCACACCATCACAATCCAAGAATACAGACACCACTATTTTTTGGAAACTCTTTTCACAGGGTTTACCCTCTTTCAATAGGTCGAGTTCACGATTGAAATGACACTTTTGAACAATTTTAACACAATAAATTTGTGCACATTTCAACTCTTGAACACTAAGTGCGCCTGATTTACGACAGACACCACTAATTGATGCTTTACAGTTATTCACGAAACGTAAAACATAAGCACAGGAACATAACAATCTCATGTATGAGGAGAAACGTGTTATCTGAATAACAGCAGTCTCTTCAGTGATATTCAAAACAACACCTTTATTTTGTTTCACATCAGGCAGAATGTCAGTAGCAGGGTATGTCATAGATGACAACGGCCAACATGACAACGAATTAGAACACCGCGTGTAACATATTGAAATTTGGGTAGATATAAAAATCCCTAGCTGAAATATTAATAGGTCTGAGTAAAGTAACTGGCTAATATCGCCAAAGAGATAACATAAAGATTAGATAACATCAGCTTGTTCTGGCTAAACTGTACAACAGCCTAAAAGGAATTGAAATAATTTTTTGCTAATATATAATATTATATAAAATATTGAAGATTGAGGTTAGGCATAAACATTTAGTGATCGGCGACCTAACGATCGACCGAGCCATGCAACGTAGAATCTGACCAAACCCCTTGGCAGAGATCTATTGCGGCAAAACGGTATGCAATTTGGAGGAACAAAAGGTCACGTGGCTAACTATTATGATGCATGAAACAAATAGTAATATATAGAAAATTAACTAGCATGTAGAGGGCATATTTAAAAAACCTAATAAAAATAATTAAATGTATCCAGGAAATAGGAGGTTACCAAGCGCATGAATACTGAAACAATTTGCATGCACCAATCACATAATGGCAGTTGATAGGCGGCAATAGTATGCCGATTCAAAAATATTTATATATATTTCTACAAATGATTGGGATTTATATAAAATTGTTGTATAGTCTATATTATGGATATGGCCCGAAGGCAAAGAAATTATTAAACATACAACATAAGTGATAATTTAATATTTTAGTACGGTCTATTTGAACTGTTAATGGCGGAGGACTAGGATATTCAAATTTTATGTAAATTTGGAAGTCGGAAATGAGAATTGTAAAATTGAAAAAAGGAGAACCAACACTCGCCTGCCAAATGCCACCATGAGAGGTCCCTGAATATTATAGAGCGTAATACCTTGCTATAACTTGTAAAAAGCTAAAGTTAGTTTGAATTATTAAATTTCTTATAAGACTTTGTGATGCTCTTATAAAGCAGAAGTCATTTCCATTTTTAAATAATTTTGTAACCTCTTGGAAGAGAAGACTCTGGCTACCATAGTCCAGGACCATCAGGAGTTGGATCAACATCAGTGGCTCATAACCAGATTTCGACACGTGAGTGAGAAATATTGAATTAGTGACGGGCGCCCTCAGTGCTTCGAAATTACCTAATAATCAAAGCTAGCTCGTCGAAAGGGTTTTCTTATAAATTAAGAATTTAATAAAAAATACTTGCGCAAGTAAATATAGTATTAAAGGTATTTTATTAGAGGAATAATGAGTCAGTACATTTCCGAAAATTCTAATAAATCAAAGAAGTATAAAATCTAGGCTGTTAATACATATTCATATGATCTTTAATTTTTGCAATAATTTGTGATAGTTTGTTGTAGCTCTGATTCACTAGATGAATTGCTCTACTTATTCCGTCAGGTGCCGAATCTTGCACCCTGAGATAAAATATATATTCATTACAAAGAAATCTATTAGATACTAGAGAATTTAATATATATATTTGGATTATTGGTTGCCAATTTATCAAGTTGATTTTAAGGAACCTATTGTTAATAGAATTGTCCAAGTCGACAAGTATTAGCAAGCTTATATCGCAGCTACATACAAAAGGATGCATATGATTAAAAGATAAAAGCACATGGTAACGTTTCGTGCTATAAATTTAGAGAATAGTATTTAGCCTGTGATAGTTTACTGATTTCGATTATTGTTCTATTTTTATATTATATATTTTTATCGCTCTTCATATTTTTTGCCCTGATCTATTTTTGCAATATTTGTTAATATATGTATCAAATTGTTTATGGTGTGCAATTTATTTTAATTCCTCAACACTATAGGATTGTCACGATGTATATTGTAACTAGAGAAAGGAATTGAGTTTGGGGCTCATTTATTTGACGCTCGGCTATCTTTGATAGAATCTAAGGGGTCAACGTTCAAGCCAGCCACTGGCCTACCGCTCAGCGGTGCTGCGCATCCTCTCTCCCCTCCCTCTCGGTCACTGAGGGAGGCTCGAGAAAGGCTAGCAGGAGGCAGTCGAGTTCAGAGAGCCAGGATGAGCGGTCGAGTGAGGTGAGAAGGAAGCAGCGTGCAGCTAGCAACATCACAGTACGTCTTGTACTAAAGTGAACTCCGATTTCTTCAGCGACCGGGAGTTGTGTTTGAGGCTAAAGACGATTAGCCTCAATCACGGTGAACTCCATTGCTCAACATCCGTTTGGGCGAGTGCTGATCGACATTTAACCCGTTTAGATGACGGGCTACCAGTTTCGACCAACGGCGACACGTCAGGTTTTGGTCGAAACCTGACTCCCCATTGGTAGACCAGCAGTGGAACATCGAGGCGCAAGGGGACCTCAAGGAAGGCCAGGGAAGGCCTTTGCGGGAACTCCGCGACTGATCCGGACCCCAGGAGGACAGCTGGTGCCCGGCAAGTAGGACTTAGGAAAGTCCAGAGCGCCGGCCGCCGCAGCGCACTAATTATGTGCGGGATCGAAGGAGGACTTCAACTAAGGCCAGGGAAGGCCTTTGCGGGAACTCCGCGACAGATCCGGACCCCAGGAGGACAGTTGGTGCCCGACAAGCAGGACTTGGGAAAGTCCAGAGCGCGGGCTGCCGCAGCGCACTAATTCAGTGCGGGATCGAAGGAGGACCTCAACCAAGGCCAGGGAAGGCCTTTGCGGGAACTCCGCGACTGATCCGGACCCCAGGAGGACAGCTGGTGCCCGACAAGTAGGACTTAGGAAAGTCCAGAGCGCGGGCCGCCGCGGCGCACTAATTCAGTGCGGGATCGAAGGAGGACCTCAAACAAGGCCAGGGAAGGCCTTTGCGGGAACTCCGCGACTGATCCGGACCCCAGGAGGACAGCTGGTGCCCGACAAGCAGGACTTAGGAAAGTCCAGAGCGCGGGCCGCCGCAGCGCACTAATTCAGTGCGGGATCGAAGGAGGACCTCAACCAAGGCCAGGGAAGGCCTTTGCGGGAACTCCGCGACTGATCCGGACCCCAGGAGGACAGTTGGTGCCCGACAAGCAGGACTTGGGAAAGTCCAGAGGGCAAGCCGCCACAGCGCACTAATTCAGTGCAGGATCGAAAGAGGACCTCAATTAAGGCCAGGGAAGGCCTTTGCGGGAATTCCGTGACCGATCCGGACCCCGGGAAGACACCCGGTGCCCAAGGACTGAGACTTAGTCCCGACACGAAGCCCTTTCTCACGACTAACACCGCAAGATTCCTATTCCCTTCATTCCGCGACCAACCCTGTTTGGCAGTGCGAAAGCACGGCCCCTATTTCCTAAAAGAGGGAAACATTTCTCCAAAACACTCAAAACCCTGTTTCAACCCCCAACTCGAACGAGGGTGGTTGACGGACGCCCCACCAAGACTCCCGTCCCCTGCCGCGGCCCTCCCCAGTCGCCGACTGAGTTTAGCCGGCCCACTGGGAACTCTGATAGAGAAAAGTGTGGGCAAAAATCTACTCAGAAGATTGGCACACGAACATGGGGCCCAAGGCAGGAGGAGTAAAGCAGCAATGAGTGCAGAGGAGAAATGTAATCGCGCCGGAGAAGACCAGGAGGCGCGAGAGGATAGCAGCGATCCAGGAGTGTCCTGGATTCACAAACTCCACCGGAAAGAAGCAGTGGATCTAGCAGCATCAGCAGGGCTACCTACAACAGGTACAATGGCGGAGCTAAGGAAGGTTCTTGTGGACCATCACAGGAAGACGGCAGAGGAAGCCAGCAACCTGAACCAGGCTAGCAATGGAGCTAGCACAAGCTACCACAAGGTGGAAGGAGCAACGTCTCTATGGCCTCCTGTAGAGGAGGATCATCAGGAGTCTCCTAGACTCGGAAAGCTGCCCGAGGAGGCGTCACCAGCTTCCGATGGCGAATCATGCCATTCATGGGTGTATCGATTGCGGAGCAGAGACGCGGTCGAATTACTCCTAGACTCAGTGCCCACAGACGGCACCTGTTCCGAGTTGCGGAGAGCGTTAACGGAGCAGCGGCAGCGATGCCTCATGATGCTACCGCTACCTCCCGCTGAAGAGACTGTGATACAACCAGCGCCACCGAGGTCAATGTCGGCGCATGTGGACGCTGGCCCACTGTTTCATGCGAGGCCTGCATTAGTGAGACCAGAGGAGTCGTCGGCTCACCAGTACAGGCCACGACAGGCACCGCACTCACCGATCCGAGCTGCAGCCCATCATACACCATTTATGGACCCAGGGACGGTGTGCGATAAGGTGCGAGGATGGAGGTTGTCATATGATGGCAACGGAGACGCTCCTAGCTTTCTAGAGCATCTCGAGGAGTTACAACAAGCCTACGGGCTGACAGGGGAGCAGTTGTTCCCGGCGCTACCAGAAATGCTAGCAGGAAGGTGTTCCTTATGGATGCGGAACCGAAGAGGGTTCTGGCATCATTGGAACGATTATGTAAGGGACTTTCGGTCTCGTTATTATCCAGCAACCTACGAGGAAGACCTGGATGCTCAAATCCTGGGTCGACGGCAGCGTGAAGGCGAGGCTATCGACGACTGCATAGAAGAACTTCAGACTCTCATGAGGAGAAGACGAGATTATTCAATCAACCACCAGCTTCAGAGGCTGTACAAGAATCTTCTACCCTGGTACAAGTTGTACATCAGGAAAGCTGAAGTCTATTCGGTGGATGATCTACTCAGGCTGGCCAGGCAGTATGAGAGGATAAAATCGGAGGAGAAAAGTGCTCAGCAGAGGCAGAGGACTGTGAAACAGGAAGAGGTTCGTAAACCTGTGAAAGCGCGCCCCGAGCCAGAGCCTACAACTTCACAACGGCGAGTGGAGTCGACTCCAGTAGGACCTACCTGCTGGCATTGCAAGAAAGCGGGTCACTGGAGGTCGGAATGCCCTCAGATTCCTCTCTGTGTAGGCTGTAGGAAACCTCGTCCCAGTTGCACCTGTGAGAAGGATCAGAAGAGCGCGACAGACAAAGCCGCAGTGGTGAGAACTAGGAACCAGCTCCAACTGGAACCGGAGTCGCAGTTGGACAACAGACTGTATACCACAGTCGAGGTAGCTGGCCACCCGTATCGAGCACTACTCGATACAGGAGCTGAGTCCAACAACTTAAGCTTGGCAACGTTTGCTAGCTTAGAGGCAGCTGGATGTGCAAGGAGAACTCTGATGGAGAGAGGCGCGATTCTGGCAAATGGAACCGTGGCGCGGCTGTATGGAAAGGTGGAGATCAACCTGAAAGTCGGCCAAGAAATTCTTCCCACAGTGATGACGATCATGGAAGGATTATCCCCCGAATTTTTATTTGGCATGCAGTTCCTGCAGGAGCACAGGGTGAAAATCGACACCCGCGCGCACACGGCGGAGTGGGAGCCTCAACCCAGGGAGAGGAGTGCTACAACCACCCAGAAAGCTGCGAAGGCCAGAGGAAGAGAGGTGAAGTCCGGTGCAGCCGCGATAGAGAGGCAAGGAAGGTGTCCACAGCCTCAGGAGACACACGTCTTCATGCTAATACGTGTCCAAGATGTCTGGCTGAATGCACTGGTTGACACCGGGGCCGAGTCGTCCTATGTCTCTGGAGAGGCAGCAAGACGACTGAAGGAGTCTGGCGATTGCCAGGTGAAACCGATTAGTCATCAACCAATCTTGGTGACTGGGGAAAAGCTTCCCATAGTGGAGGAGCTGAAGCTGACTGCCGAAGTGTGTAGTAGACGAGTCTACTGGAGAGTGGCAGTGATCAACGAGTTAGAATCCGAAATGATTTTGGGATTAAGTCATTTAAGAGCGATTCAAGCAAAACTCGATTTGAGGCAGAGGAGGATGATATTACCTCCGGCTTTAGTGGGACAGGTGGCAGCAGTTGCTTCAGAAAGGGAGGAGTTCGAGAAATTCCTGGAGACGGAGCTGATAAAATTCAGAGATGTGCCAGGTGCGACTCACCTCCTGGTTCATAAAATCAGGCTGAAGGAAGGAGCTGAACCATTCCGACAACGTCCATATCCTCGCAACCCACTTATGCAAGCGGTGATAAACGAGGAGGTGGACAGTATGCTCGATCAGCGGGTCATTGAGCCGAGCAGTAGCCCGTGGAGTTCACCAATCGTCTTGGTGAAGAAGGCTAATGGAAAGATGCAGTTTTGCATCGATTTCCGACATATTAATGCACTCACGGAACGAGATGCATATCCTTTGCCGAATATGACAGGCATTTTGGATAGATTGAGGAATGCCAAGTACATTTCTTCAATCGACTTGAAGAGCGGTTACTGGCAAGTACCGTTGGAGGAGCAGAGTAAGCAGCTTACAGCGTTTACGGTTCCTGGAAGAGGGCTGTTCCAGTTCCAGATGATGCCCTTTGGTCTACACTCGGCTGGAGCTACATTTCAGCGCCTCCTAGACCGAGTAATTGGGCCGGAATTGGAGCCTTGTGCTTTTGCTTACCTAGACGACGTCATCATTCTAGGAGAAACGATGGAGGCTCACATGCTGAACCTAGCTAGAGTGTTCAGTAGGCTGAGAGAAGCTGGCTTGATAATCAATCAAGAGAAATGCCAGTTCTTGAAGCGAGAGCTACGCTACCTGTGACACATAGTGACGGAGCAAGGACTCAGGACTGATCCTGAGACGGTGAGAGAGGTAAACGAGTTCCCAACTCCGCAGCGGCTCAAGATGCTCCGGAGTTTTCTGGGGTTGGCGTCCTGGTATAGGAGGTTTGTCCCGAATTTTTCGGACCTTGCAACCCCTCTTCACCGGTTGCTGAAGGTAGGAGTGAAGTGGCACTGGGGACCAGAAGAGGAGAGAGCTTTCCAGGAGATAAAGGGGGCCCTCACTAGGTTTCCAGTGCTCACATATCCTCACTTTGAACTACCGTTCACGCTCCAGACAGATGCCTCTGAGTATGGACTAGGGTCTGTGCTTACTCAGGAGGTCGATGGAGAGGAGAAGGTCATTGCCTATGCAAGCAGAGGGCTCAAGGGGGCCGAGCTGAGGTATTCTACCACCGAAAAGGAGTGCCTGGCTGTGATTTTCACCCTGAGAAAATTCAAGCCGTATATAGAGGGGTATGAGACTACAGTGATTACAGATCACCAGGCTCTAAAGTGGCTTAGGGCTATCCCTAACCCGACAGGAAGGCTAGCAAGGTGGGCCTTAGAGATGCAGCAATACAAGTTGGTCATCAAGTATGGAAGAGGGAAGCTAAACGTGGTCCCGGATGCTCTCTCACGAGCGTTGCCAGGAGGCGACATGCTGGCAAGTCCACAGGAAGGTCAGGAGGAGCCCACAGGAGCAGTAGCCGCCATCGTCATGGAAGACGACAGATGGATAAGGAGGATGAAGAACAATCTACTCCATCATCCACAAAAATACCCCGACTATGTGGTAAGGGGTGAGGCGTTGTATCGACACATATGGGCCCGTCAACAACCTCCTGATGCGCCGGAGAGTGATGGCTGGAAGCTATGTGTTCTGAGAGGTGCTAGGAGGGAGATACTTCAGCAGAGCCACGATGCCCCGACAGCGGGCCATCAAGGAGTATTCCGGACTTATCACCGGATAGCCTGTCGCTACTATTGGCCAGGCTTGTAAGCAGCGGCCTCCATACGGACAGATGAACAGCCAGAGGAAGGTGGTGCGACTCTGGGAGACTGTTAGCACCGATATTGTAGGTCCGTTACCTCGCTCGAAAAGGGGAAATAAATACCTGGTGGTATTTCAGGACCAGTTCACGAAGTGGACGTAAGCTCGGCCACTAGCTCAGGCAGACAGCAATGCCGTAGCACGAGCTTTGAGGGAGCTAGTCGTCACCAAATTTGGGGTGCCGAAGCTGCTTATATGTGATAATGGAACACAGTATACAAGTAGACTTTTTAAGTCATACTGTAAGGAGAACGGCATCACATTATTCTACACCCCACCCTACACACCGAGCTGCAACCCTACGGAGAGGGTTAATAGAGTCATGAAGACTATGATACAGCTCTATGTGGGCGAGCACCATGCGGATTGGGATCGCTATGTGGAGGAATTCTGTTTTGCCATGAATACAGCAGTACATGTAGGCACTAAGTATACTCCTGCCTTCCTCAACTTCGGAAGAGAGTTGAGAGCACCAGGAGATGCTTGTGGTGAGGAGGAAGACGATCCTTGACAGGAGGATGGAGGCACGAGTCGAGCAGCCCAGCTGAGGAGGTTGCAAGTACTGAAGCGTGCACAGAAGCTCGTTTTAGATAACCTAAACGAGGCCTATACCAGGAGGTATTATAACCTTAGGCGAAGACCACTGGAACTAAGGACGGGCCAGTTGGTGTACAAGAGGGATTATCATCTCTCATCTGGAGTGAACCAGTTTGCGGCTAAGCTAGCTCCAAAATTTTCTGGGCCTTATGAGGTAGAGAAAATGTTGAGCGCATCTGTAGTGTTGCTGAAAGGAGCTGCTGGTAAACTGCTGACTGTTCACGTGAAGGATATAAAAATCTTGCCACCCCTTCCCGAGGAGGAAGAGGAGGAAGATGGAGAGGACGGCAGCGGAATGCGAGCTGCCCGCGACGGCCGAGAGGACAATGATGGAGGAGCCAGTGTGGAGGAGAGCGGTGATGGCAGGAGGAATCGAGTAAGCCGGGTGTTGCTGCCCACTCGGCTGATGGAGTATCGAGGAAGAGTAATTCAACAGCAGCAGTAAGGTGAGTGACCAGGAGGAGAAATAACACCAAAATTTGGAGGAAAATACATTTGGAAATATAGCCCGCTTATTATGGGGTTTGAGATAGTTGATAGCATGAAATAGTTGAAACTAGCCGTGATATTGGAGCATGAAATAATTATTTCTCGATTCAGAGAAATGTGTGGACATTAGGCCTATATTTAAAGGTAGCAATCATAACAATTCTTTTTTCGAGTAAATAGTCCTGTTTAAACAGAGTCGAAATTAAGCTGAGTGGCAACCCAACCATTCTAGTTCAATTAAACAGATAAGCAGTCTTTGGGCTTTTTCTGTTAAGTCGAAAAATTATTGTTGCTTTTATTTTCGTCTCCAACAATATCGCCATCTTATTGTCTCAGAGCTCGTAATCCAATTCCCCTTGCCAAGCACGGGTCAAAGAGATGGAATTTGCATTATTTCATTTTTTTTCCATGTTGTCGTTCACAATCTGTGAACTGTTTAACGATAATTAACATTGGAGGAAATTAATTGTCAGATTTTTCTGAATAATATTATTTGTCCATGAGGTTTTGGATTAAATATTTATTTTGATCATAAAATAAAGCCGGCGATAATTGCTTGGGTCCGTGGTAATTAGTGAATTACGATACTGAAAATAACAGGAGTTATTTTTCTGTGGATAGAAGTATATTATGTTGCAACCGATTATTCATGGTATTTGAATAAGTTGCGTGTGATTGGGCAACCGATTATTCATAGTATTTGAATAAGTTGCATGTGATTGCAACCGATTATTCATGGTATTTGAATAAGTTGCTTGTGATTGTGAGTCATAGTGCACTACAATCGTTCTTGTGGGTTTCAAATTTTGATCAATTTTGCTCCAATATTTTATTGAAAATGAAAATGACCAGAAAATGGTTTTACTGAAATAAAATCTTCATTATTTCAACTTGCTCAATTTCATCTCGTTTTGAAAGACACTGGAGCTGTATTGGTATTACAGTAGCCTATGCTTTATTGTGCTATTGTTTTAATTGTGTTTTAGTCACGTTCAGTAGACAGGTCCGAGTTTCCCACGGCCTGTGCTTGTAGACATTTTCTGTGGCTATATTTCTATCTTCAATAAACAATTCTAGTAAGGAATTTTATGAGAAAAGACTTTGTCATCTTCTCATATAAGAATTGGCATCGGGAAACAGCATTTTTCCTATTATACAGTTCTGCCAGTTGAATCTGAATTTCAGTGCTATGTGCCTGTTGAGCGGTCGACGCATAGCGATAAGATAAAATAATCAATTTATTTTGTCTACTAAACAGATTATTCTCGTCCGATCCTGCATTGTTTTTCACTTTATTCAATCTAATAATTCCCGTTTATTCCTGTTTTTCCCCGTTTATGGTTGCTTCTCAAACTTCACTTGGTCAGTCTGTTGTGAGCTTCCGAGTAGGCAACATCTAGTTACAGGCTATAGCGAAGCAATTTTATTACGAGTGGACTTTGTGATTTTCATCTTTATTTCTCTCATCAACTCTTCTTCAAATAGCGTCTTCGATTTCTAGTTCATTTTTTTTTTTGGTGCTTTTTCTTGAGTTTTTGGACTTGTGTTTTACTTTCCTCCAAACTTTGTACACGTCATCCTTGACTTCTCTTCTTCAGCATCACTTATCGTCACTTATTACCTTCCTCCCTATTTACTTCTGCGAATTTCCTCATCAACCAATTTTTCAAAGAGAAAATGCCGTCTTTCCGGACCTCTTTCACAGACCAGGTGTTACGGGAGATGGAGCGGCTGTCTCTAACTGAGAAGGCAAGGTTTACGCCTTTCCAAGCACTGCGCACTCGACATGCGAATCGTACCCCAGAAGGATTCCGGGACGTACTGAGGAATTTGAAGAGGGACACCCTCCTCGGGTTTCCTCTGGTTCGGGGGGGAGGTATTGCCCTTGCCGTAGTAAACCGGAAGGAGGCTACCACCACCATCTTGGACCCTGGCCACAAGACCTCGACGGATGATTATGAGGCCATCCACGCAATCATGGCCAAGTTCTGTCAAGTGAAAAGACTACGCCGCATCACTGGATGGGATGTGCAGTGTTACCAGCATAACCGGGAAGGCCTCACCCGATGGCAATCTGAACGCATCATCGGTCAACAGCTGCTCCGGCTCCTCCAGCAGCGAACTCCGCCGGTAGACAGCTTGGTAGAGGCTGCCTCCAGGGAGTTAGAGAATAGAATAGAAAAATAGAAAATATATTTATTGATACAAGAAAAAACATAACATGACATTCAATCAATAATAATTTGATGATTACACAAATATATATATTATGACATGACCTGTTGGTCATCTGCCAAGTTGAGCTATTTTATTGATTTAAAATTTACATGCAAGTATTTGAAATTGAATTTTATCCAATTTGAAAAATTCTAAATTTTAAAAAATTTTGGAATCAATCAACCAAAGAGATCATGGCAACAAAAGTATTACATATGAGATTACATTATACTACATATGCAGGAGTAAAAAAAGAAAAGCAGTGAAACCATCAAGTATTTTATTCCTGTATTAGCATTTTTCTGTAAGCCCAAGCATTCCTCACAAAACCTATCAGCGCCCTCCAATCACTACCATTCAAAAACCCTACCACCTGATCCTCTGATAGCTCTCTATCGCCTAAATGTGCTCCTCTTATCTCTGCTAGTACTGGACACCTTCCGATCAAATGCATTGTATCCTCCCTTTCCCTCCTATTGCATAACGTACATATGGTCTGAATTCCCTCTCTTCCCACACTACTATTCAAGTACCATAGACCTCCCCTTGATCTGAATATGGTTGACTTCCCATTGCGGGTGAGATTGGCTCCTATATAATTATTGTGTTCGGTGATTGGGTTCAAACGTGAATAGACAGTATAATTTACAGATTGCCTTGCTCTTTCTCTCCATTTCTCTCTACATTCGTTTTTTATACATTCGTTAATATTATTCAAACTTTGCCTTAGTACATCCCGCATTCCTTCCTCCCATCTTGGCAATTCAATGTTATATTTTTCAGCCTGCTCTTTCCACACTTTATACCATCCTACTTTCTGTTCAAACATTTTCTGAGCAAGTTTTCGTGGCAGCCTGTTTGGTCGCAAAGAAAGGGTTCTTATAATATAGCTGTAATGCATCTCAAACAAATAATGGTGTAAATTAACTTATTGACTTCCAAATAGATGATATAATTGGGTGTTGATTGCGGTAACGAAAATAATTTCTTGATAAAGGCTCTGTGTAACCGTTCTATTTCTTCAAATTGCTTATATCCCCACACCTGACCACCATAGCTCACAAGAGCTCTTACCACCGCATCAAACATTACCCACTTACTCTCGATGTTTATTTCATTTTGGGCCACAAAACTATTCCACACATTATTCAATGCAAACTTTGCCACTGACACTCTCTCTCTGACATGCTCACTGAACGCCAACTGAGGAGTGAATGTTACGCCTAGATATTTGTACTTGTTTACAACTCCGATCCGCTCTTCTCCCCAGTACCACCTCTCATGATGGGCCAGTCTCCCTCCCCTTCTCATCACCATTATCTTAGTTTTGTCGGTATTGATTGTAAGTCCCCACGTCTCACAGTAATGTTTCAAACATATTATCATTTTTTGTAATGCTTTCGGTGTGGATGCAATCAGAATCAAATCATCGGCATACATAAGTCCTTTAATATTCAACTCGTCCACCCATATCCCTTCTTCCATATTATCAAAAATATCATTAATAAACAGGGTGAATAAAATCAGGGACAACAAGCAGCCTTGTTTTAATCCGTTCTCTGTATAGAATGCATTACTCAGCCCATCCTTCTTATTTTGACTATTTTTACACCAAACAAACGCCCGTGTGTTCTCATATAATTTCTGGACAATTCTCACAAATTTGCTAGACAACCCAATCTGAAACAACTTATAAATTAAAGCATTACGATCTACTTTATCAAATGCGGCCTTGAAGTCAACATACAAACAATAAACTCTATCTTTCCTTCTCCTCAGTTTCAAATTGATGATGCTGTATAAACTGAATATATTATCCACTGTACTGTATCCTTTTCTAAATCCCGCCTGTTCCTCATTTATTACTTCATTTTTCTCTACCCATTCGTTTAATCTATTCAGAAAAATTCCTGCGAAAATTTTTGCAAATGCATTGATGAATTGTATGCCTCTGTAATTAGCAACTTCATTCAAATCACCTTTTTTATGAATTGGGAAGATAACCGCTTCCGAAAAATTGTCAGGCACCAATCCTGTATCATAAATATAATTATAAAAATTGAGCAGCAAATTTAAGAATTGATCTGGAGCTGATTTGAAAAATTCTGCCGGTATGCTGTCAGTGCCTGGAGCTTTATTACATTTTGCCTTTTTCAATACCAAATTCAGTTCTTCTTTCGTTATTTTTGCATCTAGTTTTTCGTCCTCTATGAACGGTATGGCATATGCTATTTTATCTGCGTCAACTTCAACGGAAAGTAAGTTTTTAAAATGTTTGACCCAGCTTCCAATATCTATCTGGCCTGTACACTTGAAGGATGTTCTTTTAAACTTTTTCACCAAGTCCCAAAACTGTTTCGAGTCGCGCACATTTTCTAAGCATTTTCTAATATTATCATAATACTCGGCTTTTTTAGTTTTACACAACTGAATGTACTTCTTGTTTTCCTCTGCATAGATTTGTCTAGCTTGCTGACTGTTCACCCTCCTAAAAAGTCTAAGACAGGCAAAACTTCTTTTTCTCGCTTTATCACATTCCCAATCAAACCATATCTGTTTCGCATGTTTATTTTCTCTCTTAGAAATTCTTGCATTGTTACCCACTGCTTCATAAACGATATTGATAATCTTTTCTGCGGCTTGACTACTATCGGGTGACAAGATAACATCACAGCTGCTCCACGATAACTTATTACGGTACTCTGTTGCATCTACTTTTGACCAAATCAGCTTGGGCAATAGCGTTAAATTATCACATATTGAATTCGAAATGTCTCCTTTCAATCGAACTACTATTGGCATATGGTCAGAAAAACTTTCAGTCAGGACTTCAAAACTATTTACAGCTGCTAGTGTACTCATCGTCACACAACATAAATCGATAACTGAGCATCCAACACTTGTAACATAGGTAAATTCTCCCTTATCATCTGTTGCTGTCCTCCCGTTTAACACACACATATTAAATTCCTCACACATATTGAGTATTCTACGCCCATTCCTATTCAAATTTTCATCTTTAGAATTTCGTTCAACATTTATCACCCAATCTCTCTGCATAATTTCATCCGGTATTATTTGACATTTCCCTATGCGTCCATTAAAATCTCCTAACAATATTAAATTCTCACCCATCTCTCTGCCTTCTAAGAATCTATTCAGTTTGATAAAGTCAGCACTCCAGCTTTCTCCTGGCATTAGATAAACTGACATAATATGAATTTCTCCATATCTATCACATTTAAGAGTTATTACTGGCCACTCTTCTAAGTAAGTGAATTTACAAACTTTCCTCCTATTATAGACAGACCTATAAGCCATCATTATTCCTCCCTTTGCCCTACCAAATCCTGACGTTCTAGTTGCTGGCACCCAAAATATATTATATCCTGGAAAATAGCCCTCTAAACGATTAAAATCTTTCTCCTCGACAAACGTTTCGCATAGAATAAAAATATCATAATTCTTTAAGAAATCAAGAAAATAATTTGAACTCACCTTTCCTCTAAGACCCGCTACATTACAAGCCAACACACTTAATTCATTTATTCCTTTTACCTGGCAGACGACCTTATCCTATTCATTAGACTGTTTATTTGAGCGTTCATTAGATTGTTCATCCTTCTTCGAAACATTATTAATTATTTCAGTAAAGTCCATCTTCAGAATCCGATTCAATCTCTCCAGCCCATCCTCGTTTCCACACCGTAGACCATCCTCTGCCTCCCACGTGAAGATATGTCCCTCAACAATCAGCTGTTCCCCCTTCACAACAGAACTCCGCACGCCACTCATCTTCAATATTTCTTTTTTGAGTGTAAATAGTCTATTACGCCGTATTCTTGTCGCAAGCGAATAGTCTTTATGCACTACATATCCAGTTCCTTTCAGTTTTCCTGTATTCCCCAGAACTACATCAATGTCGCGATCCACCGGGATATGAGCAATTATTGGCGCATTGTCTCTTTTTTTGCCCAAGATGTGAGCACGATTGACACTCACTTGTATATTACACTTCAGTACATTTGTACAAAATTCCTTTAGTATCTCACCACAGTCCTCATTACTTTTGAATTTTAGTCCTCTGAAGATTAAATTATTACGTCATGATCAATCTTCGTATCTGTCCAATCGATGCATAATTTTGATATTTTCCATTTTCAGACATTGTACTTCCTCCTTCAGCAATTTGTTTTCTTCGGTGATGTTGGATAGTAAGTTTGTTATTCCTAACACATCGTTCTTTGTAGCCAATTCACTAAATTTTTCATCGAATAACGTTTTAATGGTTAATTCTATATTTTGTATTAAATCGTAATTTTTTGAATCACACCCTTTCTTTGCGGCACGTGAGCTCTCAGGCGAGGAACCCATAGTACGATCCCGTTTCTCACCTCGCTGTTGCCTTGTAATGAATTCATCCATACGAGCAGTGGTATCTCGACACTTCTTATAAGTTCACACACACGAAACACACGAAAACTCAAAATTCACGAATTATGAAATGAATTATTAGTTTGACTTGTTCTAATTTTTTTTTCCACTAGCCGGCACAGCTTATCGTCTTAGATACGGGAGCACCGATAAATACGTCTGTCTCGCTCGACTGTCCTAGCTCAACTCCGCCTCCAGGGAGTTGTTCGAAGAGTTTCCTGCTCTGCGGACGAGCCGCGACTACAACATAGTAGTCACGGTGACACAGCCCGCTCCCCAACCTCTTTCCAGTCCGGTTGAGGCCGGGACTCAAGTGCCATCGACCTCCGCCATCGCTGACACTCCTATGGAAATCCCAGAGGTCCCCACGGAGGATGAAGACGCCTTGCTCGAAGGAGGAGGTGGGGGCTTCTCGATCTCGCCGGCCTACGGAACCCCTGAGGAAGCCGTCCGACCCGCGACCCCTCCTTTCGCCGCAACAAGGTCCGCGACCCCGACTCCCCCTACTCCATGTTGGATACAAGAGAGGGGACTCACTGAGGCTTGAAGAGCAGCCTCCACAGAACCTCGTGAGCATCCAGAAGGTACCAGCTGCTTTCCTGTCACCAGCAGCCAGCCGTAGACACCTCCCTGTCTTGCCGCTTCCGCCCGCCATCATGAATCAGAGGTCCTCGAACTTTCCTCCGAGGACGAAGAGGAAGACACCTCGTTGCCGCCGGCAGTTCGCATGTCCGCCGCCGACTGCGGACGAGGCCTGGCCCTCATCACTATTGGAGATCGACCTACAGTGAGGAAGGTCACACACCAATCCTTCCGCCCCGGAAAGTGCCCTCGCGCCAGGCGCCCGAGGATCCGAGTGTGCCTCCCTGACGGGCGACGGGCTTGGGTCAAGCTGTAAGTGAGTAACCACAGTGGTTAGGCAGTGCGAGAGCACGGCCATGCAGGGCGAAAGCCCGGCACATGCAGTGCGCAAGCACGGCGAAGCTAGGCAGTGCGAGAGCACGGCCATGCAGGGCGCAAGCCCGGCACATGCAGTGCGCGAGCACGGCGAAGCTAGGCAGTGCGAGAGCACGGCCATGCAGGGCACAAGCCCGGCACATGCAGTGCGCAAGCACGGCGAAGCTAGGCAGTGCAATAGCACGGCCATGCAGGGCGAAAGCCCGGCACATGCAGTGCGCAAGCACGGCGAAGCTAGGCAGTGCAAGAGCACGGCCATGCAGGGCAAAAGCCCGGCATATGCAGTGCGCAAGCACGGCGCCCCGGGCAGTGCGAAAGCACGGCATCCTTTTTGCAGTGCGAAAGCACTGCGTCCTTATTTTTGCAGTGCAACAGCACGGCGTCTCATTGCAGTGCGGAAGCACGGCGTTCCCTTGCAATGCCACTCAGGTTCTCAGAACCGGTCTGAGGTGTGGTTCACCTCGTTTTCTTTTTGTATTTTGTGTTACCCTCCCCTCCTGGCAGTGCGAGAGCACTGCGACTCTCATCTGCAGTGCGGAAGCACGGCGTCCTCGGCAGTGTGGAAACACGGCAACTCTGCAGTGCAGGAGCACATCGTCCTTTTTGAGATGCGAAAGCATGGCGTTTCCTGGCAGTGCGGAAGCACGGCGCCCCGGGCAGTGCGAAAGCACCGTGTCCTTATTTTTGCAGTGCGACAGCACGGCGTCTCATTGCAGTGCGGAAGTACGGCGTTCCCATGCAATGCTACTCAGGTTCTCAGAACCGGTCTGAGGTGTGGTTCACCTCGTTTTCTTCTTGTATTTTGTGTTACCCTCCCCTCCTGGCAGTGCGAGAGCACCGCGACTCTCATCTGCAGTGCGGAAGCACGGCGTTCCCTTGCAATGCTACTCAGGTTCTCAGAACCGGTCTGAGGTGTTGTTCACCTCGTTTCTTTTTGTATTTTGTGTCACCCTCCCCCCCTGGCAGTGCGAGAGCACCGCGACTCTCATCTGCAGTGCGGAAGCACGGCGTCCTCAGCAGTGTGGAAACACGGCAATTCTGCAGTGCGGGAGCACGGCGTCCTTTTTGCGATGCGAAAGCATGGCGTTTCCTGGCAGTGTGGAAGCACGGCGCCCCTGGCAGTGCGTAAGCATGGCATTCTTTTTGCAGTGCAAAAGCACCGCGTCCTTATTTTTGCAAAGCGACAGCACAGTGTCTCATTGCAGTGCGGAAGCACGGCGTTCCCTTGCAATGCTACTCAGGTTCTCAGAACCGGTCTGAGGTGTTGTTCACCTCGTTTCTTTTTGTATTTTGTGTCACCCTCCACCCCTGGCAGTGCGAGAGCACCGCGACTCTCATCTGCAGTGCAGAAGCACGGCGTCCTCGGCAGTGTGGAAACATGGCAACTCTGCAGTGCGGGAGCACGGCGTCCTTTTTGCGATGCAAAAGCATGGCGTTTCCTGGCAGTGCGGAAGCATGGCGCCCCAGGCAGTGCGAAAGCACGGCATCCTTTTTGCAGTGCGATAGCTCCGCGTCCTTCTTTTTGCAGTGCGACAGCACGGCGTTTCCTTGCAGTGCGAAAGCACGGCGCTTCTTGCAGTGCAAAAGCACAGCGTTTCTCTTTGCAGTGCGAAAGCACGGCGTTCCCTGGCAGTGCGAAAGCACTGTGACTCTCATCTGCAGTGCGGAAGCACGGCGTCCTTGGTAGTGTGGAAACACGGCACGGCACGGTGATTCTGCAGTGCGAAAGCATGGCGTCCTTTTTGCAGTGCGACAGCATGGCGTTTCCTTGCAGTGTGGAAGCACGGCGTCCCGGCAGTGCGGAAGCACGGCATCCTTTTTGCAGTGCGAAAGCACCACGTCCTTTTTTTTTTTTGCAGTGCGAAAGCTCGGCGCTTCTTTTGCAGTGCGATAGCACAGCGTTTTTTTTTTGCAGTGCGAAAGCACGGCGTCCCACATCGCAGTGCGAAAGCACGGCGTCCCCCATTGCAGTGCGGAAGCACGGCGGTCTCTTGCAGTGTGCAAACACGGCGTCCTTCATTGCAGTGCGGAAGCATGGCGGTCTCTTGCAGTGTGCAAACACGGCGTCCCTCATTGCAGTGCGGAAGCACGGCGGTCTCTTGCAGTGTGCAAACACAGCGTCTCAATGCAGTGCGAAAGCATGGCGCAGATCTTCAAGATCTTCTCTGAAGCTGGGCCTAGGATCTGGCCAGATAGCTTGCTCATTTCTTCGGATGGTGCCGATGCACCACCACCGGTTGGCAAGGAGTCAACCTGGCGCCCAGTTTGTGTTCGGTCTATGATGACCGGCGGAGAGGCGGCAGAATGTACTCAGGCATTGGGACATTCTGTCTGCCGTTTACCCCTTCCATCCTCACCCCCCCCTCTCCCTCCCCCTCTCTTTTCCCCCCCCCTTCCCTTAGTAGGAACAGTGTGTCACGATGTATATTGTAACTAGAGAAAGGAATTGAGTTTAGGGCTCATTTATTTGACGCTCGGCTATCTTTGATAGAATCTAAGGGGTCAACGTTCAAGCCAGCCACTGGCCTACCGCTCAGCGGTGCTGCGCATCCTCTCTCCCCTCCCTCTCGGTCACTGAGGGAGGCTCGACAAAGGCTAGCAGGAGGCAGTCGAGTTCGGAGAGCCAGGACAAGCGGTCGAGTGAGGTGAGAAGGAAGCAGCATGCAGCTAGCAACATCACAGTACATCTTGTACTAAAGTGAACTCCGAGTTCTTCAGCGACCGGGAGTTGTGTTTGAGGCTGAAGACGATTAGCCTCAATCACGGTGAACTCCATTGCTCAACATCCGTTTGGGCGAGTGCTGATCGACATTTAACCCGTTTAGATGACGGGCTACCAGTTTCGACCAACAGTGACACGTCAGGTTTTGGTCGAAACCTGACTCCCCATTGGTAGACCAGCAGTGGAACATCGAGGCGCAAGAGGACCTCAAGGAAGGTGTGGAAGAACCTTTCCCACAACTCCGCGACTGATCCGGACCCCAGGAGGACAGCTGGTGCCCGTGAAGTAGGACTTAGGAAAGTCCAGAGCGCGGGCCGCCGCAGCGCACTAATTCAGTGCGGGATCGAAGGAGGACCTCAACCAAGGCCAGAGAAGGCCTTTGCGGGAACTCCGCGACTGATCCGGACCCCAGGAGGACAGCTGGTGCCCGCGAAGTAGGACTTAGGAAAGTCCAGAGCGCGGGCCGCCGCAGCGCACTAATTCAGTGCGGGATCGGAGGAGGACCTCAACCAAGGCCAGGGAAGGCCTTTGCGGGAACTCCGCGACTGATCCGGACCCCAGGAGGACAGCTGGTGCCCGGCAAGTAGGACTTAGGAAAGTCCAGAGCGCGGGCCGCCGCAGCGCACTAATTTAGTGCGGGAACAAAGGAGGACCTCAATCATGGCCAGGGAAGGCCTTTGTGGGAACTCCGCGACTGATCCGGACCCCAGGAGGACAGCTGGTGCCCGGCAAGTAGGACTTAGGAAAGTCCAGAGCGAGGGCCGCCGCAGCGCACTAATTCAGTGCGGGATCGAAGGAGGACTTCAACCAAGGCCAGGGAAGGCCTCTGCGGGAACTCCGCGACTGATCCAGACCCCAGGAGGACAGCTGGTGCCTGACAAGTAGGACTTAGGAAAGTCCAGAGCGCGGGCTGCCGCAGCGCACTAATTCAGTGCGGGATCGAAGGAGGACCTCAACCAAGGCCAGGGAAGGCCTTTGCGGGGACTCCGCGACCGATCCGGACCCCAGGAGGACAGCTGGTGTCCGACAAGTAGGACTTAGGAAAGTCCAGAGCGAGGGCCGCCGCAGCGCACTAATTCAGTGCGGGATCGAAGGAGGACTTCAACCAAGGCCAGAGAAGGCCTCTGTGGGAACTCCGCAACTGATCCGGACCCCAGGAGGACAGCTGGTGCCCGACAAATAGGACTTGGGAAAGTCCAGAGCGCAAGCCGCCGCAGCGCACTAATTCTGTGCGGGATCGAAAGAGGACCTCAATTAAGGCCAGGGAAGGCCTTTGCGGGAATTCCGCGACCGATCCGGACCCCGGGAAGACACCCAGTGCCCAAGGACTAAGACTTAGTCCCGACACGAAGCCCTTTCTCACGACTAACACTGCAAGATTCCTATACCCTTCATTCCGCGACCAACCCTGTTTGGCAGTGCGAAAGCACGGCCCCTCTCTCCTAAAAGAGGGAAACATTTCTCCAAAACACTCAAAACCCTGTTTCAACCCCCAACTCGAACGAGGGTGGTTGACGGACACCCCACCAAGACTCCCGTCCCCTGCCGCGGCCCTCCCCAGTCGCCGACTGAGTTTAGCCGGCCCAGAGCGACACTGGGAACTCTGATAGAGAAAAGTGTGGGCAAAAATCTACTCAGAGGATAAGTACCATATATATATATATATATTTTTTTTTTAATAAATTACAAGAATTATAGGGGAAGCTCATACCTGGGCCTATAAAGATTTTAATGAGACTGTATCCTATTAAAAAACCACGACCTAATTTTTATAATTATATCAAATATTTCATGCTCTACCAACTGATGCCAAGCAGGAGGCTAATCGTTATTTCAATATAAAAAATAACGTGACACACGTTGGAGCATTGAACCAATCTTGCGAATTGCACAAGTTTTGGGGAGAAACGCCTCTTGATCCAACGTCGGCAATGTTGGAATCAGTACCAATGTGATTCCAATCTGAAATATTAGTCAACTCTAATATTCTCACAACACGATTTGCAACAAACAATTGCAACTTGTAAGGAGGTATATGCAACCAAGATAGAACAATAGTTGAATCACTGAACAGAAACGTAGATTGAAGATTGATTTTTTCCAGTGAAGGAAGGACTGAAACATACAATCGCGAAAGCAACAACGCAGCTTGAAGCTCTAATCGAGGAGTAGACAGAGTTTTCAACAACACAACTTTAGTTTTAGCTTTCAACAGGAAGCATTTCACAGTAGATTCTGAGAACACAACTCTCAAGAAGATACAAGCACAGATTCCTTTCTGCGATGCGTCGGAAAACCCAAGTATTTGACAAGAAGAAGCATCACCATAAACGCATCGAGGAATTGAAATTGAACTTAGAGCAGGAAGCTCTCTCATCAGCTCGTTCCAGCATTCGTTGTATTCAACAGGAATCGGCATATCCCAATCGATGTCCAACTTCCACAGCTCTTGTAAAAAACATTTCATTTTGAATATTACTGGAGCTATAAAACCGAGAGGGTCATACAGACGCGCGATAACGGACAGAACAGTGCGCTTAGAGTTTTTCTTTTGAAACTCTGGAATGGAGACTTTAATATGAAAACAATCAGTAGTTGGGTTCCACATTACGCCAAGAACTTTCACATTTGAATTAGGCTCATTACTGATATGAAGTGGTACTTGAGTGTTTTCAGAATGAATCAAATCCAAGAACTCAGGAGAATTACTGCTCCATTTATTCAACTTGATATGAGCACAGTTTAGAAGATTACAAAGTTGTGATTTTATTTCACAGATTTCTTCCAACGAATTAGCACCTGTGAGAGAATCGTCGTGATATATATCATCACGAATAGCTGCTGCTGCCAACGGAAATTTATCTCCTTCATCTTTCGCCAGTTGAATGAGAGCACGTTGAGCAAAAAAACCAGACGGTTTCAAACCATATGTGATTGTTTTGAGCTCATAAACGACAATATCATCGGAAGGATCTTTACGAAACAATGTGTGAAGGAAGGAACGATCTTCTTCATCAACGAGGATAGCACAATACAATTTCATGACATCACACGTGAATATGAATGAGTGAAGTCTGAATCTAGTTAACACATCACATATGTCATTTAACAATTTTGGACCTGAATGAAGAACTTGATTCAATGAAATGTGACTCTTTTTAGCAGACCCATCAAATACAACATGAACCTTTGTTGTAGGTGATGACGGATTGAATACACAAAAATAAGGAATAAAATATTTACCTGGTTTTTTAGCAACTTCCATATGATCCAAAAGAAGATACTCTTCCATAAATGATGCGCAATCAGATTTCAAATGAGCATCACGCAGCATACGACGCTCCAATGACAGAAAACGATTTAAAGCAACATCATGAGATTCATGAAACTTGAGTTGATTAGTGTCAACTTTGAAAGGGAGACGAACAACATATCTTCCTTCAGTATCACGCGTGTGAGTTTCAGCAAAATGTTTCTCACAAAACTCATCATCGGGACTAGGAAATTTATGATTAGGAATTTCTTCACTTTCCCAAAACTTATGAACCAAATTATTCAACGAGTTCTCAGAGGTTGGACACGTCATTAATGCAGTCAATGACTGATTAAGAAGACCGGAATGATTTGGAAATTCACCCAAAATAATGTCACCAAACACAGTAGGAATCATGCAAAACGAACACTCTTCACTAGATGAGACTTGACTATGATGACGTAATATTTTGTTGAATAACTGGCATCCCAATAGAAGATCAACGGAACGTTGTTCATAGAACACAGGATCAGCAAGGTTGAATTTTTTCAACTCATTTTGCACTTTTGAACTGAGATAAATAGGGGGCAATGAACCAACTATTTTATCAATCACATAAGCCTCAGCTTCTAAACGAGGGTGATTTGAGCCCTTAGGTTTCAACAAACATTTCACAACACCAGAAGAATTCCCTACACTCGAGGAATTCAAACCAGAGAAATTTTGATGACAATCATGAACAGATAAACCAAGTTTCATAACAAGATCTTTTGTGATGAAATTGGCAGTACTACCAGAATCAATCATTAAACAAACACCAATAAACGAACCAGATGAATTTTTAATAACTGCTTGAGCAGTACCTAGAACAACACTCGTTTTAGGAATTAAACTAACAATTGATGACTTATCAATAACATTATCTGTTCTGAACAAAGCTCATGCTAGAGCTACTAGAGGACTGTAATTTACTATTCAATTTATCAAATACTAACAAGGAGCAAATTTAATCTACAATTTGAGCCAGGTTATTGGTACAGTTAAACTCTGCATTAATGAACAATAAAAAGAGCAAAAACTCACCAGATTTAATCCAATTTTGTCTACTTGCCCTTCGAAGCCTTTAGTAGGTGTTTTGGTCAGATTCGAGGTGGGAAGAAATCTGGGAAAAAGATAGGTTTTTGCTTCCAGGCTGTTTTTTCACGTTCAACTTGAAGGCTGGTTCTGTACTATGTTTGAACTAAGCTCAAACTGATTCTTTATAAATTCAAAACTGATGCAAATTAATTCAATTTAACACTATTTATGCTGTTATATTTATAATTCACACACACGACACTTAAACAATCAATTACTAGAAATTTCCGATGGAAATTACATGACAAAATACAAATTTGCTCTTGCACAAGACGACGGGCTGATAAATCAAGAACAACGACTGAACAAGAACGACTGACGAAACTAAAAACTTCCAGAATGCCAAGCAAGCAGGACGGTTTGCGCGTGCGCAAACACAGCTGCTATTCGCAGAACCAGTCTGGCATTTGGCGCTACGATTTGAATGCTCTGGCCAAAACATACCCCCGCCTCTGAAAAACTATTTTTCAGCCAAGTTACAAAACTGAAAAAACCAAGGAAGGGAAAAATCCAGACATGACAAAAAGAACAAAACACCAACACCAAAAAACAACACAAAAGAAAAAATGCAACAATCACCACAACTATTTCATTATCACTAGGTCAAACACGGAAACATCAATTACACTTAAAGACACAAATACGAATAATAGAGCGAGCAGACAGTATCCAGAATTTCTGTCTGATCAAGGACAACAATAGCGAAGGTCTAGCATGACAATTCTTCTTGTGATGATAATCAATCAACATCGATACGAAAGCGTCGGATTTTGGTAGGATCATCTGATGACAAATCTCAAATTCCAGTCCAGCATGAGACAAATGACCGCCGACGCGAATCACGCCTTTATCAATGAATGGAGACAGGCGACAAAGGCGCATAGAACAATCTTCTCCCTTCTCCAATTGCACAAATTCAGATGAAAAATGTATCTTCTGCACCACTTTACATAGATACCTCTCAGCAACATCGAAATCTGATTCCTCTGATTGGGGTAAGATTCGTAAGAATTTGAGAACAAGAATTACAATTCTCAAAAGACGACCATAATCCGAACAACGACCAATCAATGAATATACTGCATTGCTGTTACAATCAGGAGATTTTGTGACTGTCAACACTGACGGTTTTTTCGCCTCCGGTGGATCCACGATCTCTTCCATTTGAGTTCGGATGGGCCAATCGCATTCGTCCTCTGCTAACCATGATGGACCTGAGAGCCACAATGGAAAGTTCACAAGCTCAACTGGTGATAAACCTCTAGACAAACCATCAGCGGGATTTTCAATTCCGGCAACATGCATCCACTCCTGTATACAAGAATCCTGTATTTTTGCGACGCGATTACCAACAAAAGTTTGCCATTTTGCGGATGGAGCATTAATCCAACACAAGGTGACTGTCGAATCAGAGAGTGCGACAATACGAGACACATGACAACGTTCACTAATAATAGTGACTACTGAATTAATGAGTTCTGCCAACAAGAGTGCCGCACACAACTCCAAACGAGGTATTGAAACAACTTTAGATGGTGCTACCTTGGACTTGGAACACAATAATACAACTCTTGACTCCTCGCTCTCCTTCTGCGACTTCACATAGATAACTGCACCATAACCCGACAATGATGCGTCACAAAAACCAATCAAACTGATGTGAGAATCCTGAAACAAACCAACGTGACGTGGAACAGCAAATTTTAATAATAGAGGCAACTCTTTTTGACAATTCTCCCAAAGAGTGCATATAGACTCAGGCGGCTTCTCGTCCCAATCCACTCCTAATTTCCACAGTTTCTGGACAAGACACTTGAGAAATAATGTAAACGGTGACAAGAGACCAAGTGGATCATAGATACGAGCCATCACTGACAGAATAGAACGCTTAGTAGCAACGACCTCACCACACTTGACGGAAAACTGAAACAGATCAGTACTAGGTTGCCAATTCAATCCCAAGATAGCCAAGGAGTTGTCTGCTTCGAAATCCTTGTACGAAAACGATTTCTCTTCCTCCGAGAATTTCTCCAGCATTGATGGTGAATTTGACGTCCACTTTATGAGCGAGAAACCTCCTCCCTCAAACAGCTGCTTGGACTGATGATACAGCTCCGCGGCCTCTGACTCTGTGGCGACAGATGTGACTAAGTCGTCCATGAACATGTCTCTTGGTATTCTCGCCTTGGCTGCTAGAAAATGATCTCCATCCTCCTCTACAAGCTGGTGGACGGTGCGAAGTGCCAAATATGGAGAGCTTGAAACACCAAAAACAACACAATTGAGCTGATAAATTTCGATCGGATCCTCCGGCGAAAATCTCCACAATACACGCTGATAACGACGGCAGGAATCCTCCACTAATATCTGTCGATACATTGTCGGCAGTTAGTGCGATTGGGAACAAACGAAAATTGACTAACAAAACAAAAATGTCAGTCTGCAATTTGGGACCAGCATGAAGAACCTGGTTCAATGACAAACCCGATGATGTTCTGGAACCAGCATCAAATACAATTCGGATGGGCGTGGTAGTGCTGCTTGCTTTCACGATGGCGTGATGCGGTATGTAGTAACCACCTTGGTCTGTCTGATCTGCTACAAACGACATGTGACCCTGACGTAGGTAATCAATCAATATTTCATGATATGAAATACGAGTATTGCTGTCATGCTCTAGTCGTCTCTCCAAACTCAGCAGTCGGCGTTCGGCGACAGCATACGAATCTCCCAAGCTGCTGGGCGGCTCCGCAAATGACAAGGCAACAACAAAACGACCAGAATTCACACGATGTAGAGACTTCCGAAAATTCACCTCACACTCCAACTCGTCCGGTTTCAGTTGACAGCTTGGTGCAGGGCACGATTCCAACTCCCAAAAACATTCCACAAAACTATCCAATGATGGACTACTAACGAATGGACTACAGATGGCTGTAAAACAATTCGACACATTCTTTGTTGAAGTGAGAATCGGCGCTCTCCCCATCAGAATGTGACCAAAGACACTATTAACAGTCATCAATTCGTGCGATTCACCTGTACTAGGACTCCCACGTAGCAAGTGAGGAACTAACTCTGCACCAATGATGCCATCTATTCTACTAGGAAGGTAGAATTTGTCGTCAGCCAGTGTGAGATTTTCAAGATGATGAAGTTTGGATCTGTCAATTTCACAAGAAGGCAACTTGTCGATGATTTTATCTACCACTGTGGCATCCATCGAAAACTTGACAGTAGGATCCAACTTCGACTGAATCGACACACAAGTACGACCTCGAACTTCACTAGTACCACCACCGAATCCACGAACAACGGTTTTCATGGGCTGGAATGGTAGTCTCAAACGCCGACACAATTTGGCTGTAACAAAATGACACTGACTCCCGGTGTCAATCAAGAAACGAACATCACAAAGCTGACCATTACAATCTCGAATATGTGCAGTGACGGTCGACAACACAACGGTCGAATTTTCTACATCATTGGATGTAGAACAACAACTAATAGGTGATGTGCCACCTGCCTTGGAGTTCGACGAGGACACAACACCTTCATTGGAACTTGATCTGGAAAAGTGCAATAAAGAATGATGAGATTCTCGACATTGAGCACACTGAGTTTTACTACGACAATTTTTACTCAAATGATCCACATCAAGACAACGAAAACAACAAAACTTTCCTTTAATCAAACAATAACGATCCCAAGGAGTCATTTTCAAGAAACTAGCACAATCTACTAACCGATGACCCGGTTTTGAGCACTTCAGACAATTGGGATTTTTACTAGATGCATCGTTAGATGAATCATTGGATTGAACCACAAACACCTTTGATTTATTATCCTTTTTGTGCCTCATATTAAACGATTCAGTCTGTTTCTCATCAGAAGGAAGAGTCTTAATTTGCTTTTCAATGAATTTGACATAATCGGCATAAGTTGGCATAGCCTTGTCACGTACAGCCGATTCAAAATTTCTACGAGAACTTGGATCCAGCAATCTCAAGCCATGATAGAGGAATATCGAGTCTGACAAATCAGTGAGTCGCAATCTCTTCACTGCACTGATGGAACTGCAAAACCCATCCAAAATCGCAACACAACCTGCCTTTGATTCTGATTTTATTGGACGAAATTCAAAAATTTGTTTGAAATAGGCATCGACTTGCACTCGTGGATCGTTATAGCGGGTCAATAATGCCTGCCAAATTATAAGATAATTATTAGCCAATGGTGGCAAATGACGACAAATATTTGCTGCTTGTCCAGTAAGTCTACTTACAAGATATTGGACCTTCTGCTGATCGTTCAAACTCTTGTTGTCATGTACTAATGCCTTAAATAATTCATAAAACACCGACCATTGAGTCTGGTTCCCATCAAATTTTGGAAGGTCGATTTTGGGCAGTACTGACTCGGACACGACCGGCTGTGCACTAGCTGCTGGAGCTGCCGAAGATTGAGCAATAGCATCAGTGGCCTCTTTCTGTTTGATAATGTTAGCCGCTACTTCAATATACTGAAACAGATCTAGATGTGAGTCGTTGAATGCTACAACATGGTCTTTATTCAACTCAAGTTCCAACTCATTAACCACTAATTCTGTCTTTTCATAATCCGAAATGGTCTGAGACACCCGAGGATACAACACTAAAAATTGCTCAGCAACTTTTGGATCAGAGACATTTTTAGACAGGTCATAAATTTTTTGCAATCTGGCATACAATTGTTCCAGTTTAGCGCGATGAACCCTGATTTGTTTCTGTAATTTTTCCTCCATCCTGAACTCATACACAAAACAATTCAGCCCCGACAATACAAAACAACAGACAAAAAACAAGAATGAGTTCAAAACTAAAAGGAAGGAAGAATCACGACTAGTAAGTTATCAAAGTTAAACTTTGATTATCAATTCACAAGACAAGTTACTGCTGAAGACAAAACTATATGATTAGATAATGTTCTTCCAAAAACTCACAAACAAACGATAACTTGTTGAATTGAACAAACAAAATCATGCAGGTGATTAACCTTCACTAACATGTACAATACAAAATGGACAATACAAAATCCAACAAACAAATTCCTGAGAAAAGAGCACAATGAGCCTAGTTTCAGGAAAATTACAATTTTAACTGAAATAAATTTAATTTCAGACAAATACAAATTGACAAGAAACCTTGCTCTTGAACAAGGCTACAACAAACTCAAGTTGAGCATAGATCAGACCATTCTCAACATGCCAACACTGGACAACTACAAGACTGCTTAAATCTAATGTGTGTGAATTAATCAACAAATTACAAATTTAAATTCATCACGGTTCGGAGGCCCAGAAATGTTCTGAACAAAGCTCATGCTAGAGCTACTAGAGGACTGTAATTTACTATTCAATTTATCAAATACTAACAAGGAGCAAAATTTAATCTTCAATTTGAGCCAGGTTATTGGTACAGTTAAACTCTGCATTAATGAACAATAAAAAGAGCAAAAACTCACCAGATTTAATCCAATTTTGTCTACTTGCCCTTCGAAGCCTTTAGTAGGTGTTTTGGTCAGATTTGAGGTGGGAAGAAATCTGGGAAAAAGATAGGTTTTTGCTTCCAGGCTGTTTTTTCACGTTCAACTTGCAGGCTGGTTCTGTACTATGTTTGAACTAAGCTCAAACTGATTCTTTATAAATTCAAAACTGATGCAAATTAATTCAATTTAACACTATTCATGCTGTTATATTTATAATTCACACACACGACACTTAAACAATCAATTACTAGAAATTTCCGATGGAAATTACATGACAAAATACAAATTTGCTCTTGCACAAGACGACGGGCTGATAAATCAAGAACAACGACTGAACAAGAACGACTGACGAAACTAAAAACTTCCAGAATGCCAAGCAAGCAGGACGGTTTGCGCGTGCGCAAACACAGCTGCTATTCGCAGAACCAGTCTGGCATTTGGCGCTACGATTTGAATGCTCTGGCCGAAACATTATCAGTGATACCACAATGCTTAGAAGAATTTGAATTCTCAACAACATTCATAGTGCTGTCAGTTTGAGTGATCGAATCAACGGATTTCGATTTCAAAGCAACTTTAGAGATGTTATCAGTAGACTTCTGATAACGAACAGGAGAATTCGAACGGCTATTATCACTACTACGAGTATAATGAAGTGATTTATTATGCATACGGCCACAATAACACAACGATTTAGACTTGCATTGGTTTACAGCGTGAAATTTGGAGAAACAATTGAAACAGACTCTCAATGATTTAATAAATTCATTCCTAGCTTTTGGATCTCTTTTCAAGAAAGCAGGACATTTGAATAACGAATGATTCGTTGAGTTGCAAAATGAGCATTTTGTTTTAGCACTATCATTCAATTCACAAGTAACTGAGCTGCTTATATTTCAAACGCTGTTATTAGCCTGAGTAGATAAGACAACCTTTTTCTGAAAAGACTTATTTTTCGGCTTTTTGATAGATTTTTGTTCATTAACAGACGGCACATCAGATGCAGATAATTGATAAGATCTAACTCTCTTATTCACGAAATCAATCAACTGTTGACAAGAAGGAAAGCTCTTATCAGCTTCCTTGAGCTCAAATGATTCACGTGATATTTTGTCTAATTGACGAATAGCTAATGAGTACAAAATATAATCAGGAACTTTCAACGATTTCAGAGTGGTAATACTATCACCTACTTTAACAAGAAAATCTTGAAGCGATTGTAACGAAGGTTTAAATGGGATTGAACTAGTTTTCAAAATCTCATTTACGTAGTAGTTAGCTAGCACCCTATCACTTTCATAACGCTTGCATAGAGTTTTCCATGCCAAATCAAAATCACTACTTATCTGAAAAGACTTCACTACTCTGGCTGCTTCGCCTTTCAACAAATTATGCAAAATATGGGATTTATGAACAGGAGAATAATATTTATCATCCACAATCAATGATGAAAAGATATTTTTGAATCTAGGCCAGTCTGAAATATCAGAGCCATCAAACGGTTTTATTTCAGTTGGAGGTAATATCATGTTCAAACGGGGAGAATGAGAGGTTGAAGGTGAAGGTTCACTTTTCTCCTTCGGCTTCTCATTTTTCATTTGATTCAATTTATCACGAGCATTTATTATTGCACAGGATAAATTATCAATAACGGTAAGTGATTGATATTCAGGTTCTTTAGTAGGTTCAACTTGAATAGATAATTCATTGATTTCATCTAAGAGTGCAGAATATTCTTTCACAGTATTTTCAATAGATATACTTCTTATCAAAAATTGAGATTGAATTTTAGGATCATTGATGTCCTTTAACAAGTCATAGGCTTGTTGAACACGGCTAAACAAAGTTTCTTTCTTCTTCAAAGGAATAGTAAGCAAGGCTTGTGGGCTTGCCATTGTAACTAAGTAACTGATTAGATAAACAAGAAGATTTGTAAAGGAGCTTTGTAACTGGATTTAACATGGATATCAGTGCATGTATCAACAAGTAACTCTACTATTAACGAATTGAAATTTAAATTGAAAAATAAATCTATTGGAAATAGAACATATCCCAGGCCTGGTTGGACCATGTGGTAATCCCGTCCTGTCTCCAAACCTATGGATTGGGGTACAGTTAAGATTTAATTAACGAAAACGTCGACAACCCCAAAAGTAAGTCTTCAATTTGCACTAACCTTGGATCCGGCTCGGAGGACCATGTGGTAATCCCGTCCTGTCCCCAAACCTATGGATTGGGGTACAGTTAAGATTTAATTCACGAAAACGTCGACAACCCCAAAAGTAAGTCTTTAATTTGCACTAACCTTGGATCCGGCTCGGAGGACCATGTGGTAATCCCGTCCTGTCCCCAAACCTATGGATTGGAGTACAGTTAAGATTTAATTCACGAAAACGTCAACAATCCCAAAAGTAAGTCTTTAATTTGCACTAACCTTGGAACTGGCGAGGAAGTGGACTGTATCTCGTGTGTAGAAGTTACTGCTGACGATATCCTGTCTTTATGCGTAGGCCTATATGATATTGTAGGCTACATAAATCGAAACGAGACGAGGTAATAATTGCGTTCAGCTAGAACGCCATGGAATGAAACGAAACGATGATGCTGACTTCTCGAGCACTATTCTTGAAGTGCTGGTTAGAAAGATAAACAGGGAGGATGAAGGAGGGGTGAGGGAGAGAGGTTTTCTTGCCTCTTTGGGAGAGGGGGAAGGGGAGGAAAGCACAAACTAATCAGCCCACAATCAAGGCTGCCGATTGTCCGCGAATCCACCAATAGAGTTATGATCTTTAAGCAGATCCAAATGACAGCTAAATGTTTCAATTGTGGATTGAGGAACTGATTGTTCATCCATGGACACAGCATCCTGATAGACTATTGATTCATCACCTTGAGACGGCATCGTGGAAAATGAATTTGATGAAACACATTAATGGAATAAGAGTAAAAAGGATTTCTGACTTGCGTGCTACTGCCCTTGGAGCCATGTTCGACCCTCCTCACGGTTGTAAATTGCACAGAAGGCACGACCCAAATTTCCGTGAACAGAGTCCAAATGGCTTCCTCACAATATGTGTTATATTAGAGGTAGGTGCAGCAATTCTGAAAAAACAAGAAATTACAATTGTTATTATGGTGTATATAAGCAGTATTGGCTACTTCAAAAGACAAAACAAGAACTGGCACTACACATAAGCCTACCAGTTAGGTACATTAACCTAACCTTTACTGTCATACCACAGAACAAAAAGCAGACAAAAGGCTTCTGGCCGAGGAGGACCAAATCTATGTTGGGACTCTGCAGTGAATAATGGGAATTAAATGAATTAACATAGGTTGAAGGGCCTATGCTCATCCAAGGAGGACCAAATCTATGTGGTCTTTGAGGAATAAAACTTGAGTTGTAAATACAAGTTTCTTGCTCTGGTGTGCAGCAGTTTGTAAGAACAAATAAATAAGATGTTTCCAAAAACAACTGTGTGTTATCTTATTTATCGTTTTCTCAAGAAGTCACACATCGAATAAGATAGATGATTTACTATTGAAAAGATTCAGACAATGAACCAAGACAATAAACGGCTGTTACCCAAATACGGACCAATGGCTGAATAAAAATGATATATATGAGAAAAGGTAAAAAAATATTACCGACTGATGCAGTACGGTTAATGTAAGTTACAATAGTATGCAGCTGACTGGTTGAATGCGGTACTGCTGATAGAAATAATGAAATTGGTATATGGAAGAAATACTACAGATTCAAGTAGAAAATGTCACACTATAATCGAGGATTTCTAGAACAAAGGTAAGGGACCTTAAACAGTAAAGCCTAGTAAGTAACTTAAAGCATCACTAGCAATATCTGACATTGAAATACACTGTTGCAGGAGCAACAAAACAAGAAAGCTGAATACACAGTCAGTCAATTGAATTAGTGAATTCAAAATTGAAAGTGAATTATTTTACATTGAGCAACAACAAGGCTCAGTTTCAAATTTGTCAATGGATTAGAAAATGAAAAACAAATCAATTGAATAACTGCTTATCAGTTACAGAAATTCAGAGTATATTGAGTACTTGAAACAAAAATGATTACAATAAAAATTAGGTCAGTAGCTGTAAATTGGAACGAATACTGTATTGATAAAAATTATAGTTGAATTTATGATTCAGAACATGTAAAAGGATAAGTTGATGTTATCAAATCAATAATAAACAATTGAGATTTAGTATTGTTTTAGGTTATGATTTTAGATTTTATATTTAGAAATTGTTCATGGGAATCTAACCTTACTTTTCTGAATAGGGTTGGTTTAGATTATTGAAGTTTAGATTCAATCAATTTATTGTGGTATGATGCAAAGAAGAATTTAAGGAAAATATCAACTAACAGTTGATCAGATTACTTATCTTACAAATGCTGTAGGAATGAAAATTTTGCCCATGCAAAATTTGGTTGGAACTCAGGAGAGTTGGCAAAATGTTTATGGTCGGAAGGAACCCTTCAAAATGGACGTCGTAGACAGCGAAATAATCACATCAGAGATTGATAATGGAGAATTTGATGTCATCAAGTAGGTTGTCGAAATCGCACAAATCCAGGAATCAGTCAAGAACGGAGATGATTGTATGAACTGATATGGAATGTCAATTTGACGGAAGTAGTACAGTCTTCAGGATGTGTAAAACAGTTCAAGATGCAGAAAACTAATTTGTGGTTCAATAATCACTGATTGAGAATTTGTGATATATAGATTGAATGCAGTTTACAAGTTGTAGCCCTGATTCACAATTGGAGGCTTGCAGAGAAGCGAAAATAAATCAGTCTGTGGACCCCAATAGAATTGGATGTAGAATAGAAAATCTCAAAGGAGCAGATTTTCTCAGGAAGAAAGAGATGCAGTGGAAAAGTTTGTAAGAACAGGAACTTTTTCCAGTTGTGGCTGGACCACTAGTAGATTGGATGCTAGACAAAGCACAGTTACAAATTTCACGATGAACACTTGCAACAAGTCCACAAAAGAAAATGAAGGATATTAGCCTACTCACAAATGACTATAGTAAGTTCAGGAACACACATTGTTCATAATGAATTATGTTTGGAATGAAGCAAAGATCGTGTTGGGGATCGAAGATTGATCATGGATAACTGCCATGAAGGATCCGAAATATAGTTGAACAATTCTACTTGAAAACTAGGAACTCATTGAAAACTAGATGATATTTTGTACATAGTAACACAACACACCATTGAGCGGTGTCAAAGGCAATTTACGGAAACATTTTAAAAAGTTGGATGGAAATCTTCTGAAGAGTGACGCCAAGGTAACTGAAATGGATGCCATGTTTGATACCGACAGACCGAAAAGGCGAAAAAGCGGTTGAGCATCCAGAAGAAGCTACACCAGCGCCATCTAGAATCAGAGTATGACCGAAATCGTCCAATAGCAAGGCTGCAAATTCGCGCCAAAGGCTGAATAATTCGATAAAAATGCTAAATTGGAATAATATAATCAAAAACTATCTAGAAAATGACTGATATGAATATTAGACGATTGGAAATACCAAAAATGCATGTAACAAATACTTGGATACAAAATCCATTGAACACCACCCCAGAGAAATACAACATTAAACAGAGCTGCCAATGGCGGCATGCAAAGAGGATGAATTCAAAAACCTACAAGACTACTAAGCAATAAGAAAAGGATATAGCTAACTGACAAACTAAATGTTCAGATTCAACAATATGACAAAACTTTTACATTCAATAAACTCATCATTATTCAAATTGACTTTTTATTTATCTTGCACATTTCTTATAGCCTATATGACAACACAATTCATTAATACTTTCAAATTTTGAAATTTTTATTATTATAACAAAAGAATTTATACATCTGATTAAATTTCAATATTTTCTAAATTGAACCATTCATTATTCATATAATTCATGAATTTGAAGACTGTATAATAGCGACAAACCATTTCAACAATATAAAGAAAATCAATATGGATAATGGGTGGATAAGTTCCTTAAAAAATACAAATAAAGAAAAAGGAAAAATGGGTAAATAAATTCCCTAAGTAATACAAGGAAGAGAAAGATATGAATAATAGATAATAAGTTCCCTAAAACAACATAGACACACAAAAATTGATACACTTCACATAAGTGACACATGATGAAGAAGTATGTCACAAGCACACAATTATTCACACTACAGTAGATAGATTTTAGAAAAGTTAAGTTTCATCAACAATTAAAGATTGGGAAAATAAGCTACAATTTCAACTTCAAATATTATTTCAGAAAAATACAAATTTAAATGACTATGGACAAGATTGGTTAAGATATGCATAATAGAAGAAATTTACTGAATACTACACAAAGACAGGAAAGAATCGAAATTTGAAAAGATTAAGGGCCAAGAAAATAGGCTACAGGAAAGAAAAAAGACACAATTATGGACTCTTACCATACACTGCTTAGCGATTATGCTATTCTGAATCCTGGCATAACACAGGATTCCTAATCATAACATAGTGCCGGGGAATACCCTTTCATCATGTGATTCACTGTCATCATCTTGTAAGTAAGCAGCTTGAAACAACCTTTGAATACTAACACATCAATGGTGTCTTTGTGCTTTGTTTTCTTCAAGAACATGATTCTATTCATGGGTTCATTTGTTTCAAAAAAGCCATTTTGCTTACAAAAGTCAGTCATGTTCACTAGATAAGGCTTTGCATACACCTTTTCAATTTTCAGTTGAAAGTTGAATTCATCAACTTGATACAAAGCAAGATTCATTTTGTTTACATTGTTCCTAACCTCTACAGAAACCTGTCTCATGTAAACATTCACTTTATTTACTGTTTTCCCAATGTTCTATTTGGCAATACTACTTTCTTTACTGTTGACTTTCAATAAAGACAACTCCCTACCTACTACTTTACTCAATTCTACGATCTCACTATGATTTACTTCTGTTAAACCTATTCCTCATCTTCAAATAATCTCTTTTATTGATTTTTTGATTTGTATTGTCATGTTTCTCTGCGCGGTAGGTTAGTTTGTATTTTTGCAGCTGGAGCGCTAGTGGTCCACTGCCGACTTGATACCGTGCATTCCCGTTGCACATTTTATTTATCGTTGTTCTAGTTTTTGGATATGTTCTGAAGCCTTTGTCATTTATTATTGTATTTGTCAATTTGTTGTTCAGCTTCCGGATATTTTTTGCATCTTTTCATAGATCATTTTATTGGTGATTTCTTGATCAAGGTAGCACCTGCTTGCTACACATTTCCTGCTTGTCTTCTTGTCTCATCGCTTGGCTTCTATCAGCAACTTCGTGTGTGTCTCCATTTATTTCTACTTATTTGTGAAAATAGTTTCACCTCGCCCTGTTTTACTTGTTTTATTTGTTGGAGACATTTTTTCGGTTCTTTGGAGCCATCAACTTTAAAAATCGCATAAGTAGTTCATTTACTATTTCAATTTTAATTTGTCAACGTGCTCGGGAACTCTCTTGTGTGTATAAGTTACAACTTTAACTCTCATCTTTTGCGAAAATAGTTTCACCTCACCCTGCTTTACTTGTTCTATTTGTTGGAGACATTTTTTCGGTTCTTTGGAGCCATCAACTTTGGAATTCAGACATTTAGTTCATGTGATATTTCATTTCTAATTTGTCAACGTGTTCGGAGACTCTGTGTGTGTGTGTACATGTAACATTGTATATGTAAGTTACAACTTGAACTCTCATCTCTCGTGAAAATAGTTTCACCTCGCCCTGTTTGTTTATTTCAATTGTTGGACATTTTCGACTGGTTCTGTGGAGCTATTTTTTGTTTCTCAAGACTTGAACACTTGTTTCAATTTTACATATTTTATTTCCATTACATCATTTCCAAAATGGCTGCTTGCGTGTGTCACCGCGTCTACCTACAAGTTTAAATTTATTTTATATATTGCAGACTCTTGTTTTACATCGAGTGCTAACCTTGTTTAGTAATTCTTTATTTGAAATTTTGGGACTGAAAGTTTACCCATCATTCATTCTATTGATACTTTGTGATATATTGCCCATATCACTGTTTAAAGTAACTCTCAATTGTAAATCGCATTTTACAAACATTGCAACTGAATATTTCCAAGACTCAGGAAACATATTATTAGAAACACTATTTGAAAACTCTTCCTCTACAACTGGCTGCTGTTTCATCCGCATTTCAAACAAGTTGGAATCATGTTTCTCTTCTGATGTGTCCATTCGAGCTATTGGAAGTTCATGCTGTCCTTGAAGGCCCTAGACCAAACCGGGACCTTGGTTCTTGCATTTATGTTCTGCAGCTAAGTATTTTTGTATCATCTACTTTGTATTTTTATACTGCCCTAATCTATTGTTTTGATCTTTCAGGTTAGGAATTCATGGTTGTTCATATTCAACCTCACTTTATCTTTGAGCTATTTGATAAGTCAAACTGCTCTTGAGACTTGTTTGTCAGTTCTGTATTCAATTCATGAATGTTCTGTGAACATTGCAATTATCAATCCTTTTGATTCTTTTTATTATTCTTTGATTATTGCGAAAGCTTAATCTCTGCATTTGCAATTAGGCTATTTCAGTATAGACTACTGTTATTCATATAACCTTATGGTCAATTTCAACCTACTTGTTTTCTTTGTTAGTATCAAACCAGTTCAAATGTTGAAGCTTTGCAATTCAACATATTTACATCTCAAATTTCCTAGGTGTTATTTGTTGTTAGAATTGACAATCGTATGTTTAAACTAAAGACTACTTATTATAGACTCTGGTATTCTATAAACGCTTGTTTAGTGGCCATTACATTATATCATTTTGATACCAGATAGATTAATTTATACATGCATTGCTGTTATATTCATAACCTTTTACTGTCACTCATTGATAATTAAAATCCAAATTATTACCATTTCAAATTGTTATTAATTCTTGCATTCAGTTTAATATTTTTATTAACTCTGTTCTTTCTAGAAGCATTAATACTGTTTTCAAATTTACTTCATGTATTCAATCTTATCTCATTCATGTGTTTTTTGACATGCTTTAATGCTGATTAAAGTTTTGTATTTTACTAACCTACTTTTTTATTTGGCATTTTACCTTAGCCTACATGTTAATGATTAGTTTTAATACTGAGTTGCCTAAAACTGTTTTGCATTCATTCCAGTGCACAGGTTTTTGAATGCACAACGGTTCTTGCACTCATGTGGAGTTTCAGTCGTGTGTCAAATCAATCAAGACACATTTGTTTTTCTTATTTCAGAATTTGTTTTATTCTCTCCTATTTATACAGTCCACTCTTTTCTAAGACTAAATTCCACATGTTGTTTGGTCCTCCGGGCCGGATGATTTGATCATTGTTCAGTTGATTAAAATCTTGATTTTAAATGTATGCCAAATGATAAGGTATTTTCTGGATTTTTCTCATTGTATGTTGTTTAACATTGTCTTAGCTGTGAATAATGTATTTCTTTTCCTGGTTTAAGGAACTTGATTTCTCTCGGTGCACTGCGACGCGTTATCATGACATATTCAACTTGTACTGCTTGTGAGGTGAACGGACACAAAACTGCGCGGATCCATGCAATACTGCATCTGAACCCAGTTCAAGCCAACCGCTACCTGTGCCATACTCAAATTGAAGGCATCATTTACTTAGAGACAATCTCTAGTGTCAAGTGTTCACCAGCAGCATATGTATGTATTTAGTTTTTAAGATCTGACAACTCTATTCAAGCACATTGCCATCTTCAGGTATTCAAAATGCCATCAGATAATGAAGTGAGCCCTCATATTAACAAATGGGTTAATATTGGTAGGGAAATTATAAGGCTTTATGGAAAGCACTCTGAAGCTGTAATTGAAACTGATGAGCATTATCACAATTTTTTAGTTGTAAGAAATAGGCTATCAGTGTTAGAGCAGGCCTATGATCAAGCTTATTTTTCACTTGATCCTGAATCAATTGATCAGGATGTTCATGATAACATAATGGATAAATTCACTAGCATAGTTGCAAGACTTACTTCTGTTTCAAGACATACCTGACAAGCCTCAAGACATACCTCAAGTTCAAGTATCACCCTCTTCAGGGGAAAGCTCTCAGCTGCAATCATCACCTCAAATGAGGCAAGAGCCGGTGGCTCATTTGCAAAATTTCAAATTACCTGAAATTCCTCTCCCTACATTCAATGGGGATTTCGAGCATTGGCTAGAATTCAGGTCTTCATTTTCTAGTATTATTGCTGACAATGTATTTGTGACACCAAGTATCAAATTTCATTATTTGAAACAAGCCCTCAGTGGTGAGGCACTCAATAGAATTCTAAATGTACCGCATGGACGTTTTGATATAGCATGGGCTTTACTGAAGCAAAGGTATGATAATCCACGTTTAATTGCACAATCCCATGTCTCTGCCATATTAATGCCACCTTCGCTTGATTCAAATTCTGCACATTCTTGGCGGAACTTTATTGATCATGCAAAAACGAACATTCATGCCTTAGAATCCATTGATTTGAAAGTTGACATCAAAGACCTGCTATATATGCATCTTTTCACTTCACGTTTTGATGCTAGAACCCTGAGAGATTGGGAACGTTTTATTGCTAACACCCCTGTACCATCGATGGAAGTCTTATGGTCTTTTATGGAAGGGCAACACAAAGTAGCTCAGGCTATTTCATCAGGTTCTAGTGGGAATAAGCAGGACATGCTTAAGCACACTAACAATGCTAAATTGTTGCAAACTGTCAAATCTGCTAGCTTGCAACAGAGTTCTAATCATAACAAATTCAAAGCTTATAATCAATTTCAGGAAGTATCAACTTGTTTGTTTTGTAAGGATACAGGCCATAATGTGTTTGGCTGTTCTACTTTTTTGCAAATCGCTCCTGCAGCTCGTGATGAGGCAATTAAAAAGAAATCGTTATGCTTCAACTGTTTGTAGCCATATGTTAAGGATCATCTTTGCACAGGCTCATGTCGACTTTGTGGTAAATGACATCATAGTCTTTTACATCATTCTTCATTCCACTTCAACAAGGAAAATAGTAAGAACGTCCTATCAAATAGCATTCAATCCTGTTCTATGCAGCCCAAATCTGAACATGCTCATAGTTCAAAGGCTTCTATGGCCAATTCGTCAGCATTGTTTGATTCCATTTGGGAATTAAATCATCAAGCATCTGGGAAGCGCTCTGTGGAGGTCTCCCAATCTGGCAATGGTGTGAATCCTGCTGGCAGAGTACAGCATTCACAGTCACTATCAACACCTGTGGGTGATGTTTTTAATAATCATGTTTTAGTTAATTCTAGTTGTAAGATACCTGAGAATACTGTCTTGAAATCTGCTATTGCAATTATGCCTACAGCAGAAGTCATTGTCTTTGATGTAAATAATCAACCTGTTGTGTGTCGTGCCCTATTGGACTCTGGTAGCGACTCATGTTTGATTTCTGAAAGTTTGTCTGCTCATTTAGCACTTCCATCATTAAGTAAGGAGTCAGTAATTCATACTGTGTCAGGTAGTCCTAGTGTGACTTCAGTTGTAAATTCTGTCACTGTCAGTTCTACAGACAAAAATTGGTCAAGTACTGAGGAGTTTATTGTAGTGAATAAAATCACATTGAACATTCCACCCTTCGATTTAGATTATTCTAATTTCAATATTCCAGGAGGAATCAGATTGGCTGATCCTAATTTCTTCCGCTCTAAGGGAGTTGATCTTCTGTTGAGCGCATCTGTCTTTGCTGCAGTTATGACCAACGGACAAATTTTTGTAGGTCCTGGTCACCCCATTATCCAAAACACCCTGCTAGGTTGGGTTATTTTTGGAGCATTAAAGTTAATTCGTCCAGTTATTAGTTCCAACAATGTATACCCAAATTTCATCTCAAAGTGTGAGATCTCAAGTCAAATTGAAAAATTTTGGAAAATTGAGGAATTGCCAGAAGTAGTTCGACCTACTACTGAAGGAGCTGAAGTTGAAAGGCATTATTCCGAAAATACTTGTCGTATGGAAGATGGACGATTCATGGTATCACTTCCACGTAAGGACAATTTTTCCACTTTGGGGCAATCTGAATTTCAGGCAAAAAAGCGTTTTAGTTTCTTGGAAAAACGTTTTGAAAAACAACCTGAATTGAAAGTGGTCATACTTTTTCCAGTCTTGTAACAGTTAGTAATGTCAAAAATTCTGTATTTTCAATTTTGTTCACTCATATTTCTAGCTCTATCAAAATGATTTGTGTTCTTGCCTTTTGTTTGCGTTTCATTCACAATGTTAAGGGTACTAGGGAGCATCATGTAGGCAAATTGTCAGTTTCAGAAATTCAAGATGCTGAATTCCATATACTTAAAAGTGTTCAGGAAGAATTTTTCGGATCAGAGTTGCAGCGTCTTCGTGCAAAGGAGGAGCTGGATGTGCCGAGTAAGATCCATTCTCTATCACAGTTTATCCATCAAGATGGCCTGCTTAGAGTAGGAGGCAGATTAATGCATGCTGATGTACCATTTGATGTTCAGCATCAAATTTTATTGCCTGGTAAGCACAAATTCACAAAGGCTTTAATCCTAAGCACCCATCAACGTTTGTGTCATGCTGGAGTCCAGGCCTCCATGGTTTCTCTTCGCCAGCATTTCTGGATTCCATCTACCAGGAGTGTAGTCAAAGGCATCTTGCGCACTTGTATAAAATGTTTTTGTTTTTCACAAAATAAAGCTGTTCAGCTTATGGGGCAATTGCCAGCCGTTCATGTGAATATAAGTGCACCTTTCTTAAATGTAGGCATTGATTATATGGGACCTTTCAACTTGAGGCTTGGCGGTCCTAAGTCTAGATCTTTCAGCAAAGCTTATATTGCATTATTTGTCTGTATGGCGACTCGCGCTGTGCATTTGGAGGTTGTCACTGAGTTGTCAACCAAAGCCTTTCTCGCTGCATTAACTAGGTTCACATCAATTCGTGGCATGCCCAACACCATTTATTCTGACAATGGTACTGCTTTCACTGGAGCCAGTGGTGAACTTCAAGAGCTCTACAATTTTTTGGATGATTCACGGAATCAACATTTGTTACAGAAGTCAGCAGCTTCTTGGAGAATTCAGTGGAACTTCATTCCACCTCGCGCACCTCACTTTGGTGGTCTTTGGGAGCGCTCAATCAGAAGTTTCAAAAGCATTATCAAGATCGTTACTTTGAAGCAAGTTCTCAACTTTGAAGAATTACATACTCTAAGTGCTCAAATTGGAGCTATCCTCAATTCTAGACCCATTACACCATTATCTGAAGACCCTCATGACCTAGCGTATTTGTCACCAGGACATTTCTTGATTGGTAGGCCTATAAATGCACTTCCCGTGAAATCACAACCGACACAGCATGTGAATCACCTTGCACGCTGGCAAATGATAACGGATTTGAATAGGCAGTTGTGGGAGAGGTGGTCACAAGAATATCTAGTCACTCTGCAGCAAAAACACAAGTGGACGTCTTCAAGTGACAACATTGCTGTTGGTATTTTGGTATTGTTGAAGGATCCTGGTGCTCCACCCACTGTTTGGAAATTGGGGCGCATCACTGAGGTTTTTCCTGGCACGGATGGGAAGGTACGAGTTGTGATGGTGCTTACTGAGTCTGGAATTTTCAAGCATGCAATTTCCAGTATTGCACCTTTACCTATCGTTGAAGATCAAGAAGATGGTGAATAAGTTTTAACATATTCTTTTTTCTTTCTTGGGCAATTCTTTGAATTCCCCAACGGGGCCCACTTTATGTTAAAACTATTCCCCATCTTCAAAAATCTCTTTTATTGATTTTTTGATTTGTATTGACATGTTTCTCTGCGCGGTAGTTTAGTTTGTATTTTTGCAGCTGGAGCGCTAGTGGTCCACTGCCGACTTGATACTGTGCATTCCCATTGCACATTTTATTTATCGTTGTTCTAGTTTTTGGATATGTTCTGAAGCCTTTGTCATTTATTATTGTATTTGTCAATTTGTTGTTCAGCTTCTGGATATTTTTTGCATATTTTTATAGATCATTTTATTGGTGATTTCTTGATCAAGGTAGCACCTGCTTGCTACACATTTCCTGCTTGTCTTCTTGTCTCATCGCTTGGATTTATATCTGATCTAGGCACTGACAGCCTCCCATTATTTGCTATGAGCGGATTTACATACCTTAAATGTGTAGATCCAAAAAAATACCTCTGGTTTAATGTGCGTCTGAGCACAAGTAGAATGCACGAAAATAGTGCAATAATGATGACTAATAATTGAAGAGTGATAGATAATAAATTTCTTATTATCCGTATGTAACGCTGATATTTGAATGTAACGCGTATGAGGGCCGCTATAAAGGCTTTCCTTGTCAACTCTGAGACGACTTCTACGTGTACTGCTTTCGTGACCATGCAGACAAAGATAGCTAAATAAGCTTTCGAATATGTGTGTGATTTCTTGGAACCAACAAGTAATGAAAACGGTCCAGCATAATCTATGCCAGAGTTATAGAATGGAAAATCAGACTGTATTCTGACAGGAGGAAGTTGTCCCATGATTTGTTCCAAACGAAATTTGGCAAAGCGAAAACATAAATGGCAGGATTTCAAAACTGATTTGACTGTACGATGAGTAGATAGTATCCAATAATGCTGACGTAATGAAGTCATGATGCTCTGAACTCCATGATGAGAAAGACTGAAAGCTGAATTGGAGTTCAATGATGCTGGATACAATGATGACATTTGCGATGGCTGGTTTAACTGTTGTTGTGACTGATGAGGTATGTTATACTCACAGTACTGCATGCTCTGCGACGGATTTTCCACTGGATTGCGCGCATGGTTCGATGTTGTGACATAGTTGGACCTCTTAGGGACAGGACTTGACCCATGAAGTAGCGTGTGATGTCGTAAATTGCACGTCTTGCAGGAACCTTGACATTGGTGAGCTCGATCCCATGGCCAAATACAGTTGACACACAAAGATTTTTTCAATACAGCAGAGGTTCGCTCTGAAGTTGGAATTTTGAGAAGTTGATTACAATTGAAAATGTTGTGAGAGCCATTGTGACAAAAGTAACACTCAGAAGTTGCTGCTCTGTTGAAAACATTTGGTGAATTTGAAGTGTTGAAATTCATGATATTGGCTTTGGGCTGTGATGGTTGTTGACTGGTGCTAGGCTTGTTATTAGCCGGCGTATTGCGCTGCACTGATGTGTTGTTGAATGAGTTCGACAGTGCTTGTGCAATTTTATGTTGCGACTCTAAAAAGTCCCAAAGGCAATCAATGGTAAGTTTAGATTTGGTAGAACAAAATCTCTCCCAATCTCTAATAGTAGCATTGTCAAATCGTGACACAGTGAGAAAAATAAAAATGAGATCTTTCACACTAATATCGAGCGCAAGGGCTTCAAGAGCAGAGATATTTGTCTTTTGATTGTCAATAAATAATCTCCACGATTGGGATGATCTACAGTCAAGTTTAGGAGGGTTGAGTATGGCTGGAATATGAGTTTTGGCAATTAATAATGAATTATCTTAATGTTGGGTCAAGAGTTCCCATGCTAACTCAAAATCTCCAGAAGGAGAATTAGAAATTCTGTTAAGTGCTTCTCCAGAAAGGACTTGACGCAAGTTATGAAATTTCAATGTATTATCAAGGTTACGGTTATTGATAACAAGACTTGTAAAGGTCGATTTGAAATTGAGCCAAGCGCTGAGACTGCTGTCAAATTTTGGCAATGGAATGTCCGGTAGACGAGCGCTCACCATGTGAGGAGAATCAACATGATTTGAGTGAGATGGGGAGCTGACTTCACTTACTCTTTTAGTTTTCAATTCATATTCATATATGGCATTGGAGAGTACAGAATTAACAGTACCGAAGTTCTGGCGAATTTGGTGGCACAATTCAATGTCAACAGGCCAACCTTTGTTGGAAAGATTTCCAGTAGTACTATGAATATTTTTCTTAAGCATTAGCATCTCTTGTTTGAGATCTTCAGCTAAAAAGTAATCATTACGATTTTGAGTTTCTTTGATAACACCATCTTGAATTAATCGAATCAATTGCCGATTGATAGTGTCAAGATTGTTAGGAATGGTGGGAGACGGATATTGTCTGACCTCACCTTGAGAAACTTCACCTTCAAGGGTGACAAGCGAGTCGTTTGGATTCTCCATACTGAATTGTACAAAATATATATAGACTTGAAAAAATTAATAAGTATTTGAGTAATATAAGAATAGATATATATGAATATAATGTTGAATGGACGTAATAAAACGATGTAACACAATAACTAGTGCAATAAGTACACAATGGTTGATTATAGAAATTGTCAATGAAAACTAATCGGTTGATTGTTTGATATAAATGAATGTTGTCAATGGTTTGTTGACTTGTTGCGTAAAAATTAATGATAATTGCACAATGAAAATTGCTTATCAAGATAGCACCAAATGCGTGGTAAGTATTAATATTTGCATGAATTCAATGCATTTAAAAATATTAAGTAAATTGATGAATAGATAAGTCTCTTGAAAGAACAAAAATTGAATAGTAATCCTAAAAAATTTATGACGCTCGCAGAGAAAAGATATTACAAAAGGTATGTCGGTAAAATGAATTTACAGAATTGATAAATGGTTCGGTCTTACAAATTGAATAGCCAGCGACTGATTCGGTCCCCAGATGAATTGCCTTTAGACTTGGCAAGATGCGAGGTGCAGCAGTGTTCTGAATGCTTCTGTGCTTGGAATCGGCTCTCACTCAGGTCTGAGTCCACGAACAGTTTACAGGTTGGCTCGTTCACTGCACAGATACAATGTAGTGTACCTTTCTGGCCGCAGTGCTGGTTCACCCTACAATACTGAAATATATATGAGTATTATTAGAATGATGTAAGACTAATGTATGCTAGAATGCAGTTGATAAACATGGACGCTGACTGCTCTACCTGTATTGGGTATATTCAACTAACTACAGAGGACTTGAAAAAATTAAGGTACCCAAAAAGAAACTTGAAAATTAGCAATCCAATAAAATAGTTACGAATCACCACAGGATGCCAGACGATCCGTGCCCGGACGAGGACCAAGAAATAATGTTGACTGTCAGTAGATTGGGTTGTAAGGCTGATCTGCAAAGTAGTGGACTGTGTGAAAGTGTATAGATGAGATTTATATCTGATCTAGGCACTGACAGCCTTCCATTATTTGCTATGAGCGGATTTACATACCTTAAATGTGTAGATCCGAAAAAATACCTTTGGTTTAATGTGCGTCTGAGCACAAGTAGAATGCACGAAAGTAGTGCAATAATGATGACTAATAATTGAAGAGTGATAGATAATAAATTTCTTATTATCTGTATGTAACGCTGATATTTGAATGTAACTATTGGAATGCTTAAAATTAATGTAATTGTAATTAAAATAAAAAGAATTAGGAATGCACTCAAGTTGTTTATTGTACCTAGACTTTTTGCTAGTACGTTTAAGAATAATGATACAATGTTTCAAAATGATACCTCTGTGAGCGTAAAAGAATGAATAATACAAAGATGAAATTGGGATTTCAATGTTAATGTTGAAATACACAATAGAGTATATTGATGCTGAAGCTAATAATAAAACAATAATGACATTGAGTAAAGATTGAATTGAACGTACAATTTAGCAATGAATAATGAATAAAATTTAAAATACTTGAAAATGATAGTAATGATGAGAATCCTAACCTGACTAACAAAGTCAGTCGAGAGACAAAAAATCCTAAAAAGTAGTCCTGCAAATGCTTAGCAATCTTAGAGGTATGAAAGTACAAAAATTTATATGACTATGAACAATTACCTAATTTCAAAATGATAACTAGGAATTCAGTTTAGGTAGAATCCAATCGTACCTGAAGCTTTCAAGCTGTTGACTATGTAACACTGAAAGAGGACAAATATAGCAACTTGGCTATAATGTATGCAGAAGGAGCAGAAAGTCTGTCCAGAACTGAAGGTTCGATTAATAATTAAAAAATAGAAAAGGTTGAAAAAGACCAAATACAATATTGAAAGCAGACGAAGCTCAGCATATTGTATTACATAAGCAGGCTGGGAAATGACAGCTTAAAGCATGTCAAGTTACATAGGGAATATTACTATATGTAGAACACATAAGTAATAATAATATAAGATAAAAAATTGAATGATTGATAGTATTTAAATAGTTATTATTTGGGAATAAAAAGTTAATCAAGAACCAAATTGATGGGATGAAGACTACCAGTAAACACAGTGCCTCTGAAAGGGTAAGTACAAAAATGTGAATATTAGAATAAGCTCTCATGTTCATAGGGTTGATGTTCAGCTAAATAACTCAATGAGAATGATAGGTGGTGTTCTAAAATCTACCCCTGTGGAATGGCTCCCGGTGTTGAGTCACATCCCACCCCCAAATCTTCGACGCATGAATGCCCTTACTAGAGAGTACAAGAAGATACAGGAAAATCGAAGCCTGCCAATACATGAAGATATACAAGATGCCAATCAGAGACGTCTGCAATCTCGTAAGCCACCGGTTAGGACGGCAATTACAGCCTTAGATTCAGGTTTCCGTATAACTGAGGCCTGGCAACAAGCATGGTCAGCAAAGCAGAACATTGACATCCCATTTGTAACCAAAAGGCCACCAGGCTTCGATTTGCCTCGTAAAACATGGTCGGCATTGAATAGGGTACGAACTCATCATGGTAGATGTGCCTATCTGATGCATAAGTGGGGGAAGGCTGACTCCCCTTTCTGTGAGTGTGGAGCAGTCCAGACTGTGAGACACATAGTGGAGGAATGTCCCAGATCAGCATACACAGGTGCACATGAAGATTTCCTGGTGGCTAAACCAGCATCAATAGCCTACTTAAATACCCTGGAAGCATGCCTCTAATTTCCAGGTCAAAAGTGACTAAGATATTTTCATTCGATTTATATATGAATTTTCTATTGTTTTCTTTTTTTTTTCGAATTTTGTGATCATAAATGTGTTGTGTATACTGCCATACGCTAAATAATAAATTAGAATAAGACTTCCCTGAATAATTAATGATGTGTTGCCGAAGTGATAGGCCGTAGCGAGTGCAAAAAATGATGAGTACGAAAAAATTACCCATATGTTAGATGAGTCGAATAGAAATACAAGAGCAATACAAATAATAGGTGGATAATATGATGAATAAATGCTAATACAAGAGGACAAGTAGTGAATGACTACCAAAAAATTAATCAACTTCAAATGCTGGAAGCGGAGCGAGACTAGAGATGGCTCTCTTGAACCTACCATGTGCAGTCTGCACTGTAACAACACGAACTTTTCCATCTGCACATGGATGAGTTTCAATGATGCGAGCTAACTTCCATGTGGAAGGAGCAGAATTGAGATCTTTCAGAAGAACCATGGTGTCAACTGTGAGATTGTCCGATTCAGTAAGCCATTTGTGCTTGCGTTGAAGTGTGACTAAGTACTCCTTAGACCATCTGTCCCAATGTTCTTGAGTGATTTTTTGAAGAAGTTTCCAACGACACCTGTCATCGACATGGGTGGTGGGTGGGCAATGGAAAGGCAACGCAGTCAATGGGCGACCAACTAAGAAGTGACCTGGCAAGAGATACTGAAGATCTTGAGAGTCCTCTGTAAGAGGTACAAGTGGACGAGAGTTAAGGATAGCTTCAATTTGAGCTGCGAATGTAGTCATATCTTCAAAATTAAGAATATGATTGAATGTGACGACTTTGAAAATTTTCTTGAAATTCTTGACAGCATTCTCCCACAGACCTCCAAATGATGGGGCGCGAGGTGGAATGAAGTGCCACTTGATATTGAGAACCGATGTGTAGTTAAGAATATCTTGTTGAGTTTTAGATGACTCAAAGAACTGATGTAGATCTTGTAGTTCATTGTTTGCACCCACAAACGTGGTTGCATTGTCCAAAAATATGGTGTGTGGAATACCACGACGTGATGAGAAGCGTATGAGTGCTGCTATAAAGGCTTTCGTTGTCAACTCTGAGACGACTTCTACATGTACTGCTTTCATGACCATGCAGACAAAGATAGCTAAATAAGCTTTCGAATATGTGCGTGATTTCTTGGAACCAACAAGTAATGAAAACGGTCCAGCATAATCTATGCCAGAGTTATAGAATGGAAAATCAGACTGTATTCTGACAGGAGGAAGTTGTCCCATGATTTGTTCCGAACGAAATTTGGCAAAGCGAAAACATAAATGGCAGGATTTCAAAACTGATTTGACTGTACGACGAGTAGATAGTATCCAATAACACTGACGTAATGAAGTCATGGTGCTCTGAACTCCATCATGAGAAAGACGTCGATGATATGACATGATGAGCGCATGAGTGAAATGATGCTTAGAAGGCAAGATGATTTGATGTTTGTAGTCATACGGCAAGTCCGATTGACTCAATCTGCTGCCAACTCTCAATAATGAGTCATTGTCAATGAATGGCGATAGTTCTTTCAAGGAACTAGATGGAAGCAATTCTCTGCCTTGATGGCGAAGACAAATCTCTTCTGTGAATGCTTCTGCTTGAACAGTGCGAATGATCACAATTTCTGCCTCTTGAATTTCTTCTACTCTAAGTAGACCACTTCTGTGCTGATCAGGATGATGACGTTGAGTGATGTTATGGATGAAACGACAAACGTATGCTGTTGAACGGATGATGCGATGATGATCAGACAATTTATGAATGATATTGTTCAACACTGAAGTTGTGACTCTAGTGGCATGTGATGAGATAGAATGGATGATTTCGACATTACAGGAGATGTCATTCCATGTAGCTTCTGGCTTGGACAACCAAGATGGCTTTGGTTCACCAAAGTGAACTGTTGATGAGTGTTGTTGGAGTGCAACCTCTCGAAATTAGGTCAGCAGGATTATGTTTCGTAGTGACATGTTTCCATGTAAAATCCTCTGTAAGATTCTGAATCGTAGAGACACAAACCGAAACAAAGATATCTGCTCTGTTTGGCAAAGCTTTGAGCCAATCGCACACAACCTTGGAATCAGTCCACAAGATTACCCTGGAAAATTTGAGCTTGGAAGCACGAATTGTTTTCACAACTAATTTTGATGACTAATATGCTGCTTGGAGTTCCAAACAAGGAATTGTGAGCAATGGTTTTATGGACGCTACCTTGGACTTTGACGTAAGCAATCTAACTTGAACTCCATCCGATGATGAGCTGCGAACATAAAGACAAGCACCAAATGCTGTTGCGCTGGCATCAGAGAATGCATGCAGTTCCAAGTCGACCTCTGAAGAGGGTGGCAAAACACAACGTGGAATAGAAACATTCGCAATGTTTGGCAAATCATGAAGTATGGATAACCATTCTGTGAGAAGCTCAGATGGTAGCTTTTGGTCCCAATCAAGTCTATGGAGCCAAAGTTTTTGAAATAACAATTTGGGACGAATGACAATGGGTGAGATGAGTCCAAGCGGATCAAATATGCTAGAAATGCATGACAATAGTTGACGTTTAGTGAAAGATGTTTGATGAACAACTTCTGAAATGTTGGATGAGATAGTGAGTTGATCAGCCGTAGAATTCCAAATGAGACCAAGTGCCTTGACAACACTGTCATTTGAATCAGATAATGGTCATGATGTAGCTGTCTCGATGAGATGAGCTGGGATCGTTGAAAGTAATTCTGACGAATTAGACAACCACTTCCTGAGTTCAAATTTTCCTTTATTAAGTGTAGTAAGGAATTGATGAGCCAACTCTATGGCTGATGAGAGTGAAGATGAACCACTGATAAGATCATCCACGTAAAAATCTTCCTTAATGGCTTGGTGAACTGCTGAGTGCAGTGAACATTCAACATCTGCTAAGTAATTGAGCGTGTGTGTAGCAAGGTATGGAGCTGAGGATGTGCCGTAAGTGACAGTATTCAAGTGATACTCTTGAATAGGTTGATTCTAATCAGATCTCCAAAAGATGCGTTGAAAATTTCTGTCATTTGGATGAACAAGAATCTGGAGGTACATTTTCGCTATATCAGCAATGGATGCAATACGATGCGTACGAAATCTGAGCACTGCGTCAAACAACTCAGGCTGCACTGTTGGACCAATGTGAGGAACATCATTGAGTGATAATCCTGAAGTGGACTTCGCTGAAGCATCAAACACAACTCGAAGTTTGGTAGTTGTGGAATCTGGCTTGAAAACTGGATGATGAGGAATGTGATAATATGGATCATATGGAGATGAAGGTGGTGCAAGAGACATGTGACCTAAATCAATATATTCATCCATGAATTGTATATATTGTTTCTTGAGTTCAGGATGAGTATCAAGACGTTTCTCAAGCAAGTGAAAGCCAGTCAATGCTTGTCTGAAGGATTGACCTAACGAATGAAATGAATCTTTTTTCGGCAAGGCTACAGAAAATCTGCCATCATCTTAACGTTGAACATTCTCAATGTAGTGCTGTTCAATTTGTGTGTGTTCTGCTGGCGTGCTGGATTCAGTATCAATTTCTTCAATTCGCCAAAATTTTTCCAATTGCTTAGAGATGTCTGCGTTGGACACATGTTCAATGCTAGAAACGAAATTGGAAATGTGTTGATGGGTGACAGATGATTTAGAAGCAGGAATGGAGCCCCAGACTACCCAACCTAACTTGGTATTCTGAAGAATACAGCTTTCGGACAGACGAATCTGACCAGGTAAATGAAGCATGGCGTAGACATCAATGTTTAAGAGTATGTCCACTCCTGAAATTCTGAAAAAGGTAGGATCGGCTAAAACGACATTGGGGGGGATATTGAAATCTGAAAAATTGAGTCCAGATGGTGGAACACTAGGAACAATTTTCTCTGTGACAATGCAATCAATGTGAGTTGACCAAGTTCGGTCAGGTGAGTGAATACTTAAAGATGACAAATTTAATAAAGTAGCATTACTGCCAGATACAGTGTGAACTGTGCTGCCAGTACAAATAGTGGGTAATTGAAGTTAAGTAGCTAATTGACGTGAAATAAAACAGCTGTCAGAGCCACTGTCGAGGAGTGCGCGGCAAATTACAGCTTGACCACTCTTGTCAAAGACGATCAGCTGGGCTGTAGGCATGATGCAAGTGCGTCTGCTATCAATGGATTTGATTTGTGGTGCGCTGTGGGCATAGCTGACTGTCTGATTGTGAGATTCAACAACATTTGTGGCAGGCTGCAAACTTGATTGAGATGAATCAAATCGACGACTTCCCTCAGAATTTGATGACTGAGGTCTAGAGGGAATTGAATTGACAACATTACTAGAAGTCGGCAACTGCTGGACAAGGCTAGTTGACATTTGCGGTGCAGGTGAAGTCATGTGTGTCATTGGCACTGCTGAATTGGAGTTCAATGATGCTGGATACAATGATGACATTTGCGATGGCTGGTTTAACTGTTGTTGTGACTGATGAGGTATGTTATACTCACAGTACTGCATGCTCTGCGACGGATTTTTCACTGGATTGCGCGCATGGTTCGATGTTGTGACATAGTTGGACCTCTTAGGGACAGGACTTGACCCATGAAGTAGCGTGTGATGTCGTAAATTGCACGTCTTGCAGGAACCTTGACATTGGTGAGCTCGATCCCATGGCCGAATACAGTTGACACACAAAGATTTTTTCAATACAGCAGAGGTTCGCTCTGAAGTTGGAATTTTGAGAAGTTGATTACAATTGAAAATGTTGTGAGAGCCATTGCGACAAAAGTAACACTCAGAAGTTGCTGCTCTGTTGAAAACATTTGGTGAATTTGAAGTGTTGAAATTCATGATATTGGCTTTGGGCTGTGATGGTTGTCGACTGGTGGTAGGCTGGTTATTAGCCGGCGTATTGCGCTGCACTGATGTGTTGTTGAATGAGCTCAACAGTGCTTGTGCGATTTTATGTTGTGACTCTAAAAAGTCCCAAAGGCAATCAATGGTAAGTTTAGATTTGGTAGAACAAAATCTCTCCCAATCTCTAATAGTAGCATTGTCAAACTGTGACACAGTGAGAAAAAAAAATGAGATCTTTCACACTAATATTGAGCGCAAGGGCTTCAAGAGCAGAGATATTTGTCTTTCGATTGTCAATAAATAATCTCCATGATTGGGATGATCTACAGTCAAGTTCAGGAGGGTTGAGAATGGCTGAAATATGAGTTTCGGCAATTAATAATGAATTATTGTAATGTTGGGTCAAGAGTTCCCATGCTAACTCAAAATCTCCAGAAGGAGAATTAGAAATTCTGTTAAGTGCTTCTCCAGAAAGGACTTGACGCAGGTAATGAAATTTCAATGTATTATCAAGGTTACGGTTATTGATAACAAGACTTGTAAAGGTCGATTTGAAATTGAGCCAAGCGCTGAGACTGCCGTCAAATTTTGGCAATGGAATGTCCGGTAGACGAGCGCTTACCATGTGAGGGGAATCAACATGATTTGAGTGAGATGGGGAGCTGACTTCACTTACTCTTTTAGTTTTCAATTCATATTCATATATGGCATTGGAGAGTACAGAATTAACAGTACCAAAATTCTGGCACAATTCAATGTCAACAGGCCAACCCTTGTTGGAAAGATTTTCAGTAGTACTATGAAATTTTTTCTTAAGCATGAGCATCTCTTGTTTGAGATCTTCAGCTAAAAAGCAGTCACTACGATTTTGAATTTCTTTGATAACACCATCTTGAATTAATCGAATCAATTGCCAATTGATAGTGTCAAGATTGTTAGGAATGGTGGGAGACGGATATTGTCTGACCTCACCTTGAGAAACTTCACCTTCAAGGGTGACGAGTGAGTCGTTTGGATTCTCCATACTGAATTGTACAAAATATATATAGACTTGAAAAAATTAATAAGTATTTGAGTAATATAAGAATAGATATATATGAATATAATGTTGAATGGACATAATAAAACGATGTAACACAATAACTAGCGCAATAAGTACACAATGGTTGATTATAGAAATTGTCAATGAAAACTAATCGGTTGATTGTTTGATATAAATGAATGTCATCAATGGTTTGTTGACTTGTTGCATAAAAATTAATGATAATTGCACAATGAAAATTGCTTATCAAGATAGCACCAAATGCGTGGTAAGTATTAATATTTGCATGAATTCAATGCATTTAAAAATATTAAGTAAATTGATGAATAGATAAGTCTCTTGAAAGAACAAAAATTGAATAGTAATCCTAAAAAGTTTATGACGCTCGCAGAGAAAAGATATTACAAAAGGTATGTCGGTAAAATGAATTTACAGAATTGATAAATGGTTCGGTCTTACAAATTGAATAGCCAGCGACTGATTCGGTCCCCAGATGAATTGCCTTTGGACTTGGCAAGATGCGAGGTGCAGCAGTGTTCTGAATGCTTCTGTGCTTGGAATTGGCTCTCGCTCAGGTCTGGGTCCACGAACAGTTTACAGGTTGGCTCGTTCACTGGGCCGATACAATGTGGTGTACCTTTCTGGCCGCAGTGCTGGTTCACCCTTCAATACTGAAATATATATGAGTATTATTAGAATGATGTAAGACTAATGTATGCTAGAATGCAGTTGATAAACATGGACGCTGACTGCTCTACCTGTATTGGGTATATTCAACTAACTACAGAAGACTTGAAAAAATTAAGGTACCCAAAAAGAATCTTGAAAATTAGCAATCCAATAAAATAGTTACGAATCACCACAGGATGCCAGACGATCCGTACCCAGACGAGGACCAAGAAATAATGTTGACTGTCAGTAGATCGGGTTGTAAGGCTGATCTGCAAAGTAGTGGACTGTGTGAAAGTGTATAGATGAGATTTATATCTGATCTAGGCACTGACAGCCTTCCATTATTTGCTATGAGCAGATTTACATACCTTAAATGTGTAGATTTGAAAAAATACCTCTGGTTTAATGTGCGTCTGAGCACAAGTAGAATGCACGAAAGTAGTGCAATAATGATGACTAATAATTGAAGAGTGATAGATAATAAATTTCTTATTATCTGTATGTAACGCTGATATTTGAATGTAACTATTGGAATGCTTAAAATTAATGTAATTGTAATTAAAATAAAAAGAATTAGGAATGCACTCAAGTTGTTTATTGTACCTAGACTTTTTGCTAGTACGTTTAAGAATAATGATACAATGTTTCAAAATGATGTTACCTCTGTGAGCGTAAAAGAATGAATAATACAAAGATGAAATTGGGATTTCAATGTTAATGTTGAAATACACAATAGAGTATATTGATGCTGAAGCTAATAATAAAACAATAATGACATTGAGTAAAGATTGAATTGAACGTACAATTTAGCAATGAATAATGAATAAAATTTAAAATACTTGAAAATGATAGTAATGATGAGAATCCTAACCTGACTAACAAAGTCAGTCGAGAGACAAAAAATCCTAAAAAGTAGTCCTGCAAATGCTTAGCAATCTTAGAGGTATGAAAGTACAAAAATTTATATGACTATGAACAATTACCTAATTTCAAAATGATAACTAGGAATTCAGTTTAGGTCAAGCTGTTGACTATGTAACACTGAAAGAGGACAAATATAGCAACTTGGCTATAATGTATGCAGAAGGAGCAGAAAGTCTGTCCAGAACTGAAGGTTCGATTAATAATTAAAAAATAGAAAAGGTTGAAAAAGACCAAATACAATATTGAAAGGAGACGAAGCTCAGCATATTGTATCACATAAGCAGGCTGGGAAATGACAGCTTAAAGCATGTCAAGTTACATAGGGAATATTACTATATGTAGAACACATAAGTAATAATAATATAAGATAAAAAATTGAATGATTGATAGTATTTTAATAGTTATTATTTAGGAAAAAAAAGTTAATCAAGAACCAAATTGATGGGATGAAGACTACCAGTAAACACAGTGCCTCTGAAAGGGTAAGTACAAAATTGTGAATATTAGAATAAGACTTCCCTGAATAATTATTGATGTGTTGCCGAAGTGATAGGCCTATGGTGCCTCAGAATCCGTGGATGAAACTTGACTCCTGTCAAGTACATTGTAGTTGCAGACAGCTGCTGGGCTAATAGAAGTTGAACGATGTAGATATCTTGACTATATCCAGAACAAAGATCGGTAAATGTATAAACGGTGACCGATGTGGAAGAGAACTTGACTTGAATACGTTGAGATATTGAAAGTTGAGACTGTTCCGATATTGAAGTTGATAATAAATATAACGACGAATGGGCACTTCACAAATTGAATGAGTTTCACTGGTTGAATGTTAATTGGAAAAAAGGTTCCACCATGAATTAAGTAGAATAAATGTTTGAGGTTATGTCCTAAAGTTGATGTAATTGCAGTGAATAAATATTTGAATAATGAGATAAAATGTTCTTGATGAATGAGATCACTGGCATCAGTAAGAATTGAGATTGACAAAGTTCGACTAAATAAATGATGAGTAGCTAAGACTGAGTAGCTAAAAATGAGTAGCGGTTGACGATGAAGGGCAAACTGCACTTGCGCAAATTCCCCGAGTTGAAATGTTGAATAAGGTAAGCTGCACTTGCACAAGACTTACGTGAATAAAATGTATCTCCTGAGAGCATACAGATGAATGAATGTAACCGCTAAATAATGTGTACTGATGCTCAGTAAAATTGAAGTGATAAATAATGAATCAAAAGTTCATATTAAGAATTGTTGAGAGTTCATGTAGAATTCATGGTGGAAAATAATGTTGAAATTACCTACAGTTCATAACACTAATATGATGAATAATTGAAAACGTGGTACGCAGAAAGCATGGCGTGATTTGCAAAAGGGATGCTCAGTAGAAAAGTCCCGAAAGGTATGTTAAAATCATAGAAATTATGGTTGAAAAACGTTCACTGATGATAAATGCGTTGAATGGTTATCAAAAAAGCACACAAACTAGGACATAATGAATGATGAAAATGGATAAAGTTTTCCAAAGATGGACGCGTTAAAACTAAGATGTTACATCGTATGGCTGTACAAAGAGAGTGACGCTGCTTGCTTGCTGGGTGAAGAAACAGGAACTGCCCATAGCGGAAACATGACGTGATCGGCAGTGATGCGCACAGACTCATCGAATGAAGTGAAAATATAAAATCGATATTAAGCGAACTGAAGGTGTTGAGGTTGATGTGAATGTTGAAATATACCAATAGAGGTTCAAAAACAATTAAAATACAATTCAAAATACTTATAGACGAATATTAAACTAGAAAACACTGAAAGAAGCAGACGACAACTAGCCCTACTATCGATCAAGCAATCAATGAAACTGTGACGTCAGAGATCGCATGACAAGTGAAATGTTGTCCAGGGACTGTAGCAGCGGTAGATTCAAATATCACAAAAACAAGATGGACGACCATAAAACTGGCTAAAATATGAGACGAAATCTAACATAAAGTATCAAACCAGTTCAAATGTTGAAGCTTTGCAATTCAACATATTTACATCTCAAATTTCCTAGGTGTTATTTGTTGTTAGAATTGACAATCATATGTTTAAACTAAAGACTACTTATTATAGACTCTCGTATTCTATAAACGCTTGTTTAGTAGCCATTACATAATTTCATTTCGATACCAGATAGATTAATTTATACGTGCATTGCTGTTATATTCATAACCTTTTACTGTCACTCATTGATAATTAAAATCCAAATTATTACTATTTCAAATTATTATTAATTCTTGCATTCAGATTACTATTTTTAGTAACTCTGTTCTTTCTAGAAGCATTAATACTGTACTGTTTTCAAATTTACTTCATGTATTCAATCTTATCTCGTTCATGTGTTTTTTGACATGCTTTAATGCTGATTAAAGTTTTGTATTTTACTAACCTACTTTTTCATTTGGCATTTCACCTTAGCCTACATGTTAATGATTAGTTTTAATACTGAGTTGCCTAAAACTGTTTTGCATTCATTCCAGTGCACAGGTTTTTGAATGCACAACGGTTCTTGCACTCATGTAGAGTTTCAGTCGTGTGTCAAATCAATCAAGACACATTTGTTTTTCTTATTTCAGAATTTGTTTTATTCTCTCCTATTTATACAGTCTACTCTTTTCTAAGACTAAATCCCACAACTTCTTCAATAACAGTAACTAGGCCTACATTATCTGAAACTTGAAATAACTGTCCTTGTATCTTAACACTACTATCATCCTGCCTCAATTTGCTTTCATCTTCATGATTATGAATCAATGTTTCATGTGTATCTTTTAATAGAAGGTTTATACTAACCTGCTCTAGTCTTCTACTAGTACATTCTTGCTTCATCTCATTAAACCTAGCATCTTGTCTATCAAACTTTTGTGTTAAAAACGCTATAAGATTTAGATCATTTTTAATGTTTGACATTTTGTTAGTATGCACAGCATAAATATGCACATCTATTCATAAGGACTTCATTGCTCTTCAACCAACCCCACACTCAGTCTGCATTTCACCATTCATAATCTATCTGATAAAGTTTTAGTTTTACTTTTAAAGAATAAAGAGTTGACGAGGGAAACTCACAAAGAAAACGATTTTACATACCGACTTCGTTTTGATCACCAGCTATGGTGCTGCCACCATAGTTGTTCAAACACATAAATAATTTTGACATTACAATAGAAATAATACAAAATATAGTTTTACATGAATTATTATATTCCAACACTCCTCCTTAATGTCAAAATGTTTCAACAAGAAATTAGTTTACATCTAAATTGTTATTTCTTAAATGATAATGGAGATTTTAATCAGAATTACTTGTTAGAAAGTCATCACTTGTATTACTTGTTTTATATAGTCACCAACATATCTTTAAACTTCGAAAATTTGTTACTCAATAATGGTTTAGTAAATATGTCAGCTAGCTGTTTTTCTGAACAACAATATTTTATTTCAAACATGCCATTATGAAATTGTTCACTTACAAAATGCTACCTGACATCAATGTGTTTACTTTTCCTGTTCATTTGACCTGATTTGATTAGCTTGATAGCACTTAGATTGTCCACATTAAGTACTGTATTTATAGTTTTGTTAGTCAATTCTGAAAGAATAGTCTTCAAATATTCTTATTCTTTATAACACTCTGCAGCAGAAATATACTCAGCTTCTGCTGTGGATAAGGCAATAATTGGTTGCTTTCTAGAGCTCCAAATAATTGGTGCTCCTCCCAACAATATAACATACTGTAATATTCAGAGTAATCGATATGCGGACAACTTTTTAACTGAGAATTTATTGTAAATAATTGTGTTGCACATTACATGGTATCACCAAAACTGAGTTGACAGAATTAACAGATAAATAGATCATTATAAATACTGTATAGAGGATATATATAAATTTAAAATAACAGTTTCAAAATGAAGTTTTATTGAGAACTGCCGTGCTACCAATTTTTCCTTGAATCGGTTGGAATAGCATTCCACCTATTAACCTAAGGATAGTTGTCGGCTCCAATGAAATAGATTCTTGATAAATTGTGAATGGATCTATTGCCTATGAATGAGAAATCCAGTTTTCAGAGCAAATTAACTTATAATCTTCAGATGAATTTATACAAATACACAAAGAACTATATCTTAAGCCTAATTATTTTTAGAGTAACTACGAACTAAAATACTTATCTAGTTTACAGTTGAAAACAGTGGCTATTGGCTTGAAGATACAAACAGCTAAATCTTAACAAAATAGAACACAAAAATTTGTATAAAACTCAATTTAAAACATTAATAAACGAAAATGATTCAGAGCAAAATTTTACAACAACACTCGTAGCCAGCCATTTTTCTAGAGAGGGCAGAACAGGAAAAACCTAAGTTGCAAGTCACAAAGCCAATGCCTTGTTCAGTATAGATTTTACAGACATGTCACCAAAAAATTATAACTTACAAGTTTAGAATTCACATTCTACATCTGTTCTCAATAAAACTTTATTTTGAAACTATTATTTTAAATTTTTATATATATATCTCGATTTAAATAAACCATTTATCTAGTAATTTTGTTAACCCTGCCTCGGTGACACCATGGAACAATGCAACAAACATTTACGATAATAAATTCTCCGTCAAAAAGTTTGTCCATCTATTGATGACTCTGATATTTACTATAAAGTTCCATAGATATCGAATTGAAGATTCGATTCAAATGTGAGAAAAAAATGTAATATTACAAATACCCCCCTCTTGACATAAAAAAAATTTTACTGTTTGAAAATTTAAAGAAAAAATTACATTGACCCTAATGAAAATTGTTGAAATTTAAATTTGAGAACAGTAACAATTTTTTCTAGAAAAAAAACATTACATGACATCCTATAATTGAAAATTATTATAAAAATTCATCAATAGCATTTGTTATATGTTTCCAAACAATATTTCAAGTATAGAATATCAAAATTACTTTTGATTAGCTTTATAATTTAAAGGAAAATATCTCAACAGAAAGTTTAATATGTAAAGAATAGTTTTTTGAAATTGCACATAAATTTAATAGATAGAAAAATTTAATTTTTATTGCATAAAAAAAAATTAGTATGTTGAATGAAAAATTTATTATTATTATTATTTTATATTTTTATTTTTAAATGAATTGATGAATTGTTATATTCAATTTTCACATAAAATTTCAATAAATCAAAAATGTTCATTTCTTTCACTATTGACGCGGTTGATTTTATTGATGCACATTTTGGAAAACAGTCCGTTAAGGCACTCAGTATGATTTTCAGTTAAGTGTGACTCCAATGTGATGACGTTAGTGTTGGGCTGATCTGGATGCACGTAGTGTTGGGCTGATACTTGTAGTCGACTGATGCATATCAAACTCGATACAGGTGACATCTCAGTTAGCATTGCTTCATGTTTGTAGTAGACGGCTGCATACCAAACTCGATACAGGTGACATCTCAGTTAGCATTGCTTCATGCTTGTAGTAGACGGCTGCATTCCAAATTCAATACAGAGTCACGTAAATTTTGTATCATATTTGTAATTATACAATGTACATTTCAGGCTTGAAATGACAATGTAATTCGTTTTTTTTTTTTTGGAAAAGAGATAGACTTTTTGGTTTGGTTTTTTGATATTTTCAGCTTTCAAGGTTTAGAGTTCTGCATACAGGAATAATTTAGGAGAGGATTTTTTGAATCAATTCTTTCATGATACTGTGACTGTTCTTCTGAATTCAAAGTTGTGAATGTGAACATGGATGGCAATTACCTCCAGGTAATCTAGTAGTGTTGAAGTTTGAGATACAAAGTCAGCAATAAGCGTTGACATCGTTATTGGCATATGCTTTGGTGTCGGCATTGATTTTGGCATTGGCATCAGCATTGGCGCAGGCATAGGCATTGGTATCAGCATTGGCGCAGATATTGGCATTGGCGCAGGCATCGGCGTTGATTTTGGCATTGGCATCAGCATTGGCGCAGACTTTGGCGTAGCTATTGGTGTAGATATTGGCATTGGCGCAGGCATCGGCGTTGATTTTGGCATTGGCATCAGCATTGGCGCAGACTTTGGCGTAGCTATTGGTGTAGATATTGGCGTAGTTATTAGTGTAGGCATCAGCATTGATTTTGGCGTAGTTATTGGTGTTGATATTGGTGTTGACATTGGCATAGTTATTGGCGTTGGCATCAGTATTGGCGCAGATTTTGGCATTGGCGCAGGCATTGGCGTAGCTATTGGCATTGCCGCAGGCATTGGCATCTTGGCGTAGTTATTGGCGTTGACATTGGCGTAGTTATTAGTGTAGGCATCAGCGTAGATTTTGGCGTAGTTATTGGTGTAGATATTGGCGTAGATATTGGCGTAGTTATGTCACACTAGTTCGAAAATCACCCAAATGTTCTTAACACTCTTCATGGCGTTCACTTGTTGCTGATTTCGAGATTCACATGATAACTATTTCAATGTTAATGTCTGTGCTGTACCTGTTATCTTAAAATGCTTATAAACTAAAAAGAAAAACTTGATTAGGCTATCAATACAATCTAATACACATGAAAATTATTTTTAAATATATATGAAATTGAAATTTGTTAACATCTTATTATACAGTCAGCAATACATAAATTGTGAAATATGGACATATCAATGATAAATTTAAAAAAGAAATCATTCATTTTCATCTATTCACTGTTCAAATATCAAATTTTAATCCATTCTTCAAAATAGAAATAGAATTTCATAACACCCTGTATCATTATCAAAATTGTAAAAAACATCAGATTATCACAACAAAAAATTAATTTCAATATATATTTCAATAGTTTCTGACAATTGGTCTTCTATTCACAATCATTTCATAATATATCTGCATTTCATTATCATTTAGTATAACATTTCATTTATAGCATTTATAGCAAGTTCATTTCACATTTATGATTTATCATTCAGGGTTTCGAAATTATTTAGTTTTAATTTTGTTCAAAATTTGTATAAAAAGCAAATTATTTAATATTATTAATCATCGTTTGTCGGATACTATAGTTTATTTCGACTTTTCAATGTTCTGAACACAAGCTACATTTCATGACAAAACTTTACTCTCAAACATTAAACAAGAAAACATTCAAAACATCAATAATATTTTGCTTCAAAGGCAAACAATATTCATAAGTAATCTGCATCTATGGCAATCAACATTATTAATCATTATTTTGCGGAAATAATCTTTTATAATTACGATATATTACTTGAGATAGGAAGAAGCAATTTGTTGTTGAGAAGGATCTTGTCAGCTGGATAGATCTGATCCCAACTGTGGCTGCATATCTCGTGTTGTGAGAATGTAGAGATGGTATTAAAATTGAACCAAAATGTTTATAAACATGAGTGAATAAATCCTTTATGTATAATTTTTTCAAGGGTAGAACTCTAATTTCTTGAAATAATAAAGATGAGGGGTATCTTCGACATTTACGAAAGCCAGCTTTAAGGATTGCTTTTTGAATAATTTCTAGTCTTCTTAGATGGGTGCGGTAGGCTGCTCCCCATGCTAAGATGCCATATGAGAGGCGAGACTGTACAAAGGCAAAATAAGCTACTTTAAGTTCGTTAAAATTGAGAATTTCTCCAAGCTGCCTGAATGCAAATATATATTTACGTAAGGTTTTCAATTGGAAGTCAATATGTTGTATCCACTTAAGTCTGGAATCAAAAATGACGCCCAGATACTTATATGAGAAAACTTGTTCAATACTTTGACATCTGCACGAATTATTTAAAAAGTCATTACAATTATGAATTTTAAGATCCTCTAGATTGTAATCAGTTGTATGGGTTAATGCAATTGGCATGAACTTGGTTTTAGATATATTTAGTGATAATATATTTTGATCAAGCCATTTTTTAACAATAAGTAGATCAGATAAAGCTCTGTTTTTGGTTTCAAGCCAAGTGCTTCCCTGAACAAGTATTAAAGTATCATCAGCGAAAAGGAAAATTTCGCCATTCAAAGTTAACCGAGAGATATTATTAATATAAATTGAAAAAAGTATTGGGCCCAGGGTACTTCCCTGAACAACCCCAAAATTGATTGGTAGCTTCTCTCCCTCTGCCCCACATATAGATACATATTGCTGTCTGTTTGTAAGGTAGCTGGAAAACCAGTCAATTGCCTTACCCACAATTCCTATTGCTCTCAATTTATCAATCAACTTATCTCTGTCAACACTATCGAAGGCTTTTTTGAGATCAAGAAATATCATCAAAGCCTTCATATCACCTGACACAGCACTATGCAAAGCTTTGTTCACATCAAACATCACATCAGAAACACATCTGTCACTCCTAAAGCCATATTGCCGGTCTGTAATAATGTTATTCAATGTTAAGTAAGCAACAAGTTGCTCCTTGGCAATTTTCTCTAGAATTTTGGAGAAAACTATCAGTAGAGAAATCGGTCTGTAATTATTTTTATCTGAAAAACAGCCTGTTTTATAAAGTGGAAAAACTTTGGCAATCTTATAGATATCAGGAAAAACTCCGTTTGTCAAACTCAGATTTATTATATGAAGGAGAGGTTCAAGGATTATATGGATATTATCTTTAAGAAGGCAGGCCGAGATCCGGTCGTAACCAGGCGCCGAACCACCTCTTAGTGCGGTCACACACCTTAACACGTCCCGCTCAGAAACAGGATGAAACGCAAATTCTGTGTCTACAACATAGTCAGTATCATTCACTATCAGAGCACCACCTGAATCGATCGAACGAGCTAGATTCTCTCCTACTGCAGCAAAAAAAATGTTGAAATCATTTGCTACATCTCTGCAGACAGTGATAGGTGTATGTGGTGAATTGGACAAAAATTTATCCAATGGAAAGCTATCCTTTTTCACATTTCTTCCTCCTAACTCGTTTATCAGCTTCCAAAACAATTTAGGATCATTTTGGCACTGGTTCAATTTATTACGATAGTACATCCGTTTTGAATTCTTAAGTTTATTTGTAACTTGCTGTCTGAAGACACAAAAATTTCGCTTCAGCTCTAAGTTAAATGGTTGGTTTTTTACTTTTTTGCTCATCTTGTCTCTTTCACGAATCAACACAATTAGATCTCGAGTGATCCAGGGTTTGAGCTTCTTATATCTAGTGGAAATATTTTTTAATGATTTTTTAGAACTGGAGATTGCCTCAGAAAATAAATAGGAAAAATCAGCGGAACATTGGTTGACGTCATGTGCTTGTGTGATGCTATTGTAGTTGATTCGACTCAGGTTGGCGGCTAAGAGAGCGCGATCAATGTAGTGGTGTGTGATAGTGTCAGTCATGTCGGTCTGTGTAAAATTGTCAAAATCAATAGTGAGTCCTATGCTGTAGTGATCTGTCAAGTGCGATTGCAAAACAGCTGATCTCACATTTACCATATCATTATACCGTATAAAAAAATGGTCTATACAAGATTTTGTGTTTTCAGTTACTCTTGTTGGTTTGTCAATGCACTGAAAAAGTCCTGCTCCTATCAATGTGTTTAAGTAAGTGTCAGTGTTCAAAGTATTTCCTAATAAGTCAAAGTTGAAGTCACCACTCCAAATAATTGTTGTGGCTCTATTGAATTGGTTAATATAGTCGTCCATTGAGTCTAAAAATAATTGAATATCGCAGTCGAAAGTCCGGTAGAAAGCCAAAAGACAATAATTTTGATTTTTGAAAGAAAATTCCAATTTTAAGCCATACACATCAGCAATAGAAGTTTGTACGGCACTCACTGATAATCTTTTATTGTAGTAAACTATAACACCGTCGGCTCTGTTTCGTCGTCTGTCAGTAATTACATAGTCAAATCCCTCTAAAGGTATTCCCTCCTCACCTTCTCTCAACCAGCATTCTGTTAGTATTATGAAATCCAAAGTTGGTAAACTATCTAGATAGACCAAAAGTTCATCTACATTTTTGGAAAAGCTACGAATGTTACATTGAAAAAACTTTAGCCTCTCCCCCCCTCCCTCCGTAGAAAAGAAATTCACAAATTCATGTGTTGATTCAAGCTCTAAACATATGTGGTTAAAACATGATAAATGATCGTCATCAATCATCCGATTGAAACTCCGTCGACTGCGCACAGGCCACCCACCCAACTGGTCAACAAATTAACAATCGCACACAATTATACAAAAAGGATTGATTAACCTGAATACTTGGAATTTGATCGAATTAAATGAGTAAACTAGAAAAAAAATAATTGAAGAGTAAGATATATTAAATAGAATTAAATTCATGAAGTTTCATCTATAAAAGTTTTAAACTTTTTTCGTGAAAAACAACTCAGAGACATATACTTTAATTTATGCTTTTTTAAGTGCTTCACAGTGATTTGTTTCTCTTGTCACTTCACTGATAATTCAATTGGGACTTATTCTTTTTCAACAAACCTAGCAAGGTCCTCAATGAAGTAAATACGTACCGCTTTCGATCCCTCAGTCTCCTTCAGCATTACCTTGCCATTGGAAAAACCTGCGAATGCAATTTTCTTCTCTCTTTGTAGCCATCTCGCCTTCCCCATCAGCTGCTTATTATGCGGTGTTAGATGCTCGTTGATGTAAACACGGCCAGGAGCTAGATTTTCCTTAATGTCGGTTGTGCTGAGTCCCCTCTTCTTCCATGAAGCCTTCAGCCATTCCTCCTTTACGTGTTTGGATACAAATGAACAATGATTGGTGGATGAGTGTGGCGCTTCCTGGAAAATAGCTGTATCCGGTGGGCTGTGGAGATGTCCTCCTGCTTGTATGTGATGTTGAGGGCGGCGGCGACGTGCTGCAGGCAATTATTTATATTTTCGCCAGCAGTCAAGGGAAGACCAACAATTTCAATATTTGCTGAACGTGAATACTGTTCAGTGTCATTTAGTCTAATTTTGAGATCTCGAATCTCACCTGATAAGCCGTCTTTGGCTTGCTCCAACTCACTGCACCTAGATTGAAGTTTCTCCTTCTCGCTGTCCAGTATTTTGACAGTTTCTTGTAGTTTATTCAACTCCTGCTGAAGAGCACTAACTGATTCTAAAACTTTCTCTATTTTTTCATTTGTGTTTTTGTTTATGTTGGCTTCCATCCTCTTCATAGCATCCCGAATGGAGCCTTCATCATCGTCGTCATCATCCGCACAACGGTCGCACTTTAATGATTTTCTAATTGACTTAGTTAAACTCTGGACTGATCCAGCTTGAGTGCACGTAGCATGAAAGACACCCTTACACACCACACATGTAACCTTTACGTCATTTGCGTCGAAGATCGCGCTACATTTCGAACATTTATCGGCCATGATAAGAGATGCAAATAAATATACAGAAGACACGAGTAAATAATAGTATAAGTTCACTCAGTAAATTTTGTAGTACTATTATTATGATAGATAAGAAGTATAATACGCGTAGATTTAAGTTCAGCAGTTCATGAAAAGTTGAGTTACTAGACCAGATCGGGCAGGTGACCGCACAATCAAGCACTAAGCGAACGAAGAGATAACAGAACGTCTGCCTTCATCGACTGTCCGATAGCAACTGAGTTTAACTCCGATAGCAAGTATTCATTAATACTTTCAAATTTTGAAGTTTATTTATTATAATAACATTAATTTAGTATTTAAAGACTGTATAATAAGTACAAACATTTCAAGATTATAATACAAAGAAGATCAAGATTGAATGGGTATCGATGGGTAAATAAGTTCCCTAAAAAATACAAAAAAAGAGAAAAAGAAAACTGGGTAAATAAATTCCCTAAAACAATACACACAAAATTGATACACTTCACATAAGTGATACATGATGAAAAAATATGCCACAAGCAAACAATTATTTACACAACAATGGATAGATTTTAGAAAAGTTAAGTTTTATCAACAATTTAAAGATTAGGAAAATAAGCTACTATTTCAACTTCCAAAATTATTTCAGAAGAATACAAATTTAAATGACTATGGACAAGATTGGTTAAGATATGCATCATAGAAGAAATTTACTGAACATTACACAAAGACAGGAAAGAATCGAAAATTGAAAAGATTAAGGGCCAAGAAAAATAGGCTACAGGAAAGAAAAAAGACACAATTATGGACTCTTACCATACACTGCGTAGCGATTATGCTATTCTGAATCCCGGCATAATGCAGGATTCCTAATCATTGTGTGTTGGGGAATACCCTTTCATCATGTGATTCACTGTCATCATCTTGTAAATAAGCAACTTGAAACAACCTTTGAATACTAATACATCAATGGAGACTTTGCGTTTTGTTTTCTTCAAGAACATGATTTTATTCATGGGTTCATTTGTTTCAACAAAGCCGTTTTGCCTACAAAAGTTAGTCATGTTCACTTGAGAATGCATAGCATACACCTTTTCAATTCTCAGTTGAAAGTTGAACTCATCAACTTGACTCAAAGCAAGATTCATTTTGTTTACATTTTTCCTAACCTCTACAGAAACCTGTCTCATGTAATCATTCACTTTGTTTATAGTTTTCCTAACCTTCAATGTAGCAATATCACTTTCATGATAGTTGACTTTCAGTGAAGACAACTCCCTACCTACTTCTTTATTCAATTCTACTATCTCACTAGGGTTGACTTTTTCAACAACAGTAACTAGGCCTACATTGTCAGAAACTTGAATGAGTTGATCTTGTAACTTAACACTACTATCATCCTGCTTCAATTTGTTTTCATTTTCATGATTATCACTCAATGTTTCAGCAAATTCTTGCTTCATATCATCAAACCTAGCATTAAACTTAGCATTTTGCTCATCAAATCTAGCATTTAACTCATCAAACCTAGCATTTTGCTCTTGTTTAAAATTATCAAACAGTTGTGTTAAGGCAGCTATTAACTCATCATCATTTTTAATATTTTTCATATTGTATGCGATTTTGCTAGTCTGCACAGATAATATATTCATTAGGACTTGATCTCTCTTGAACCGATTTCCCACTCAGCAACAAACCATTCATAACCTATCAAGATATCTATCCTACCAATAATTTTTTATAACCAGGGATTTCATGGTGTACCATTTGGGACATATTTATTTTGTAATTCGGTCCCACCACAGGGGTAACATTTGCCGTGCTACCAATTCTTCCTTAAATCAGCCGGAATAGCATTCCACCTATTAACCTAAGGATAGTTGTCGGCTCCAATGAAATAGATTCTTGATAAATTGTGAATGGATCTATTGCCTATGAATGAGAAATCCAGTTTTTGGAGCAAATTAACTTATAATCTTCAGATGAATTTATACAAATACACAAAGAACTATATCTTAAGCCTAATTATTTTTAGAGTAACTACGAACTAAAATACTTATCTAGTTTACAGTTGAAAAACAGTGGCTATTGGCTTGAAGATACAAACAGCTAAATCTTAACAAAATAGAACACAAAAATTTGTATAAAACTCAATTTAAAACATTAATAAACGAAAATGATTCAGAGCAAAATTTTACAACAACACTCGTAGCCAGCCATTTTTCTAGAGAGGGCAGAACAGGAAAAACCTAAGTTGCAAGTCACAAAGCCAACGCCTTGTTCAGTATAGATTTTACAGACATGTCACCAAAAAATTATAACTTACAAGTTTAGAATTCACATTCTACATCTGTTCTCAATAAAACTTTATTTTGAAACTATTATTTTAAATTTTTATATATATCTCGATTTAAATAAACCATTTATCTAGTAATTTTGTTAACCCTGCCTCGGTGACACCATGGAACAATGCAACAAACATTTACGATAATAAATTCTCCGTCAAAAAGTTTGTCCGTCTATTGATGACTCTGATATTTACTATAAAGTTCCATAGATCTCGAATTGAAGATTCGATTCAAATGTGAGAAAAAAATGTAATATTACAGAACAAATGTAAAATGTAAATTCTAAACTTGTAATTTATAATTTTTTGGAATTTAATATCGGTGACGTGTTCATGACGTCGACACTGGTTTTGAGGTGGGGCTTTGCTCTGTACTTGTTAGGCTCTCTCTAAAAAATGGTGGCTGGCTATGTGTTCTGGTTTTGTGTTCTCTGAATATTTTTCTGTTTAAGTGAATTTTTAATGTTTTAAATTGAGTTTTGAACAGTTTTATGGTGTTCTAATTTTGTATAAAATTGTTTTGTGTATCTACAAGCCTATAGCCATTGTTTTTCAACTATATTAATGGATAAGTATTTAGCTTGTAATGATGTTAGATGCTTAAGTGTGTAAGGTATTGTTTTGTGGATTTGTGTTGTATATTGCCAAAATTCGTCTGAAGATTATAAGTTGGTTTGCTCTGAAAACTGGATTCATAGGTTCTCATTCATAGGCGATAGATCCATTTATAGTTTATCAAGAATCTACCATTTTGGAGCCGATAACTTCCTGTAGGTTAATATGTGTGAAATGCTATCCAACCTATTTAGGAGAAATTGGTAGCACGGCAAATGGTACGCCCTGGTGTGGGACTCAAACTACAAAATATATCCCTGGTTATAAAAAATTATTGGTAGGATAGATATCTTGATAGATTGTGAATGGGAGATGCTGCTGAGTGGGAAATCGGTTCAAGAAAGTTCAGGTTCTAATGAGTAAATATTTTTTACGCAGTAGCAATAAGATGGAGAACAATAAAAATAATGAAGTTTTGTTCAGTGAAAGCATTCAAAACTTAGATGAAGAATCTCAAGATTTAGACCTAACCTTAAACAATGACCCAAACGATAGTGTAGCTGTAGCTGTAAGTGAAAACGTTTCAAATGTAACAATTCATGAGGAAGTAGTAGAAATATCAAATGAAACAAGTATGGTAGGAGCTAAAATGATCTAAATCTTATAGCGTTCTTAACACAAAAGTTTGATGAGCAAAATGCTAGGTTTGATGATCAAAATGCTAAGATTGATGAGCAAAATGCTAAGATTGATAATTTGAAACAAGATCAAAATGCTAGGTTTGATGATATGAAGCAAGAATTTGCTAGCATAAGACTAGAGCAGGTTAATACAAAGCAGAAAATTAAAGAGATAAATGATACATCAAGTGAAAATCACAAAGAAATAGGTCATCTACAGCAGAAAACTAATGATCTTGAAATATCAATGTTAGATGTAGAAAAATCAATGCAAAACAAAATCATTCATGTTTCTGATAGGGTCAATGAGGTTAATGAAAGAGTAAAAAAAATAAGATCATAGTTGAGCAACAAAATATGACACAAAATGCTATCAATGTAGAAAATAATGAAAGTTTAAGCATGTTGAAAAAGATGTTGTAGAATTAAACGAAAAAGTAGACAAGGAAATCAAGGTATTATCCTCTTTGAAATTAGATTGTCAAGAAAATACAGCTGCTATAACTGAGGTTAGGAAAAACATAAATAAAATTAACATGTCAACAAAACCGATGTGTAATCATACTGGTAACAATAGTAATTTCGATAGGTTTGAATTCCAAATGCAAATTGACAAAAGGAATCCAATGTATTTCTTAGTAAACTTGACCGAGTATCTTGAGAGAAATGAAATCACAAACTGGATCAAAATTAAGGGTATTTTGGAAAACAATTTTAATTCAAATTTTGCTCATCGTGATTGGTGGATTTTCATCCGTTTTGATGTAAATAACTTTGAAGAATTTAAAGAGAAATTCATTGCTAGAATGTGGTCAGACGACATTCAGTCATCTGCTAGAAATGATTTGAGATTTGGAAAATATAAGCCAAACTCATCTAAGAATCTTATTGAGTATTATATTTCTCGTTTCAACATTGCTAAGAATCTAATTCCAGCCTTAGATAAAGATACTATTTTCAAGTTTTTGAAAGGTCATTTTGATGAAACCATATCTACAGCTGCTATTATTCATAACATTAAGACTAGTGATGAGTTCATTTGTTTGTTGAATGAGTTTGACAATACTGACACTTACAAAGTAAACAGACAAACGCCCCGTGATCATAACAATGCTCAAGCTGGAGGTCAAAATAAAACAATAAGTTTTCATCAGAGTGAACATAGGGATGATAGAAATAGGTCTCAGAATTCAAATGGTGTAATGTTTAATGATAATAATAAGCAGTATCAAGGAGGTAGGAGTTATTTCCAAAATCGAAGGTATCAAAATGGACCAAACAATAATGGTCATAGAGATCAAAATTTTCAGAATAATTTCAGAGATAATAGAAATCATCAACTTGTGAATTCAAATCAATCAAATTCAAATCGACCAGCTAACAACTACCAGTTAGATTTCAGCTTCCCACCGCCAGGTTATATACGGTACCTGCTCAAACTTCAAATCAGATGAATGCAAATCGTCCAAGACAGAATGTTCCTTTAAACTAATAATGGGACGACGAAACGACAGCCCTGTTCTCCCAGTTAAGGAAAGGTCAAATTTTGATATAGCCGTAGACATGAATAAAATAAATTTTGAATCTGAAACTTCAAACAGGTTAGAAATAAGAAAGCCAGAATTAATCAGTCAAATTCATGTGCAAGAAAATAGTTGTAAGAATTTAAGTAATGAAGTAATGCCTAGTTATCAAGAAAGTCATATTAAAGCATCAAGTGTTAATATGGTACATACTCCAGAAATTCAGGTAGATGAAGCTATGAATAAATCTGAAACTGTTTGTCAAGAAAAACCATACATGGTAGGTTGTATTTTTAATGAACTATTGGAGGAACAAGAGAATACTCCACCTACTGGATATGATTTAGCAGAAATAGAAGTACAAATTTTCAATAAGAAATATCAAATGATTATTGACACTGGCTGTGAGGTAAATGTAATTAATGAGAAACTTGTTGATGAAATGATGAAAAACAATCTCAAGTTGAACTTAGTACCAGCTCCTAATGTAAGTATAGTTGTAGCTACTGGTATGAGACATAAAAAGGTAAATAAACAGATTATGTTAGAGGTATTTTTTGATAAGTTAGAATTGCCAATAGTTCAAGATTTGAATGTAGATATTTTGGTGGGTTGTGATTTCTTAAAAGATGCTGGAGCAGTTATTGATTTTAATCAAAATATGATATCATTGAAAGATTGTTGTTTTCCATTTATAAAAAAGGATACCTTGAAGTACAATAGACTTTTTCATGTTAACATAGTAAGAGACCAAGAAACGTTTGATACTTTATGGAATCAGCAGAATGATAATTTAAGATTACAGCTAAGCGATGAATCTCCTGAATTGGTAAACAAATTAATTGAAGTATTTGAAAATAACAAAGATATTTTCTCTGATAGTCCTGGATCTGCAAAAGATTACCTATTTATGTCCACTTAAAATGAAAGATGATGTGAAATTAGATAAGAAGAGTTATCCGATTCCATATCAATATAGAGATCAAGTTAAGAAAGAATTAAAGAAAATGTTAGATCAGAAAATCATTGAACCAGGTAGCTCTGAATATACAAGCCCTATGGTAGTAGTGAAAAAGCCAAATAATGAAATTCGATTATGTTTAGATGGAAGAGAAATAAATGAGTACATAATAAGGGATTTTACAGAAACTGAACCAATAGATAACTTAATCATTCGATTCAATAAGTGCAACTAAATTAGCAGTTTTGATCTCACTCAAGGTTTCAATCAGGTAAAATTAACTGAAGATAGTAAAAAATATGTAGCTTTCAATGTTTTTGGTCAGACTTATCAATATACACATCTACCATTTGGTTTGAATATTAGTGGTTCTGAATTTATCAAGTGCTTGTACAAAATGCTAGGTGAAGAGGTTTGTGAGTTTACTATTGCTTATATTGATGATCTTGCCATTTCTAGTATATCTCTTCAACAACATATCAGTCGTATTGAATTATTATTCAATAAGTTAAGGGAAAGTAATTTGAAGTTGAAACTGAATAAATCGAAATTTATTGCAGATAAGGTGAAGTATTTGGGTTTCATTATAAGTAAAAATGGTATTGAAGCAGATGACTCTAAGCTAAATGCTATTCAGAAATTTCCCATTCCTCAAAATTTGAAACAATTGCAGTCATTCTTAGGTCTCTGTAATTTTTACAGAAAGTTTCAGAAAAATTATTCATACCTGACAAATCGTTTTAAGCATCTTCTATGCAAGAAAAATAAATTCATTTGGACTGAAAAAGATAATAATACCTTTCAAGAAATTGAAGATAGGTTCATCGACTGTGTGATCTTGAAACATCCTGATTATAACAAAAAATTCATTTTGGCCACTGATGCCAGTGATGTAGGAATTGCAGCTGAGTTATTTCAGGAAGGTGAAGATAAGGAACACTGTGTCATTGCATATGCTAGCAGAAGCTTAACAAAATCTGAATTAAATTACACAATATGTGAGAAAGAATGTTTCGCTGTATTATTTGGCTTAATGAAACTTCAAAATTATTTTGGTAATCAAAAAATAGTTGTCCGTACAGATCATAAAGCCTTGACCTTTTTAAAAAAATGTAAGATAGGACATGGTCGTTTGGGAAGATGGATTCTTGCATTACAGAATTTTAATATTGAGTGGGAATTTGTAGCAGGAAAGGATAACATTGTGCCAGATATCATTTCTAGAACTGATTATGAAGGTAATTTAGAAAATCGAAATTCAAATGAATTCAAGGTATTAAATTAATATCATTAAGAGTGATAACAAGTTAATTGAAATAGTAAAGAAAATCAAAGAATTTCAAAAAGATGATGTTTGGTTAAAAAATGTAAGAGAAAAGTTAGAGACAGGTAATTTGAATATCAACAAATTTTTTAAAGTAAATGATGATCTTTTGTTCACTAGAAAATCTGGAAAGAATAGTTTTTGGAAAGTTTGTGTGTCTTCAGCACTGTATGAAGAATTGATAGTTGAATTTCATGAAAGATTAGGTCATGTAGGTATATCAAAAACATGCAAATTTATTGAAGAAACTTTTTACATAAAAGATTGTTACAGACTTGTTACCAAAACTATAAGATACTGTAAGTATTGTCAACTTGTAAAGACATCAAATGAAAAGAAATTATTAGAAATGCATACCATAATTTCTGAGAGAAAACATCACAAAGTGTTCATTGATGTTTATAGAGAATTACCAGGTGGCAAATACAAATGGATGTGCATTATTCATGATGGCTTTACTAAGTTTACAAAGTTGTATCCTATAGTTAAGGCTAACGCTCATAATTTAGTGAAAGTTGTTGAAAAATATGTAAATGAATTTGGTAAATTTGAATATATAATCAGTGATAATGGTACTTGTTTTCAAAGCAGATTGTGGAAAGAATCTATGGAAAGATTAGGTATAAAATATTACTACATTTCAGTTTATCATCCCCAGGCAAATCTTAGTGAAAGACCATTGAAAGAGGTAAATCACATATTGAGAAACTACGTTCCTGTAAATAAGCATAATATTTGGTACAAGTATATTGATAAGGTTGAATTTGTCATCAACAACAATTTTCATGAATCAACTGGTCACATACCCATGAAGCTTATGATGAATCATAAATTGGCACATCTTGTTTTTAAATATATCAAATATCCTGTAAAAAATAAGTTTGAACTTGAAGAAGAAAGTATCAGAAACAAACGAATACTGTACAGAATAAAGAATAGAGGTGTCATCAGAAGATTCAAACAGAATATGCATAATAAACCCAAGTATAAATTCAAGGTTGATGATCTGGTTGTAATTCGAAATTACATTTTTTTCGAGCAAGCTGAAGAAGTTTTCTGCCAAGCTGTGTCCTAAATATCATGGACCTTACATAGTAAGAGATGATCTCAATGAAGGGTGTTTCAAACTTGAAGAGATAAGTACAGGTAAAATTATGAGAGTCAATCAATATATGATGAAGAAATACCATCAGAAAGCACACAATGATTAGGAATCCTGTGTTATGCCGGGATTCAGAATAGCATAATCGCTACGCAGTGTATGGTAAGAGTCCATAATTGTGTCTTTTTTCTTTCCTGTAGCCTATTTTTCTTGGCCCTCAATTGTTTCAAATTTCGATTCTTTCCTGTCTTTGTGTAAAGTTCAGTAAACTTCTTCTATGATGCATATCTTAACCAATCTTGTCCATAGTCATTTAAATTTGTATTTTTTCTGAAATAATTTTGGAAGTTAAAATAGTAGCTTATTTTCCTAATCTTTAAATTGTTGATAAAACTTAACTTTTCTAAAATCTATCTATTGTAGTGTAAATAATTGTGTGCTTGCAGTATATTTTTTCATCATATATTACATATTTTAATTATGTCTATTTTTTGTCAGGTATCATATTAGGTAATTAGGTTTTTCAGAGCAAATTATGTCCCATTTTCTCATTTTCAGTATATTTTTATTAAATATACTTCCTTATGAAAGTTTAGTACAGACATGTAGGATAGGCTCTAATTAATCTTTCTCTTCCTTGTATTATTTAGGAAATTTATTTACCCAATTTTGTTTTTCTCTTATTTGTATTTTTTAGGGAACTTATTTACCCATTATCCATCTTGATCGTCTTTGTATTGTAATCTTGAAATGTTTGTACTTATTATACAGTCTTCAAATTCTGAAATTATTTAAAAAATAAATGGTTCAATTTAGAACATGCTGAAATTTAATCTTATGTATAAATTCTTTTGTTATAATAATAAAACTTCAAAATTTGAAAGTATCAATGAATTGGGTCGCCATATATATGAGATGTTCAATATAAATGAAAGTTAACTTGAATAATAATGTTTTCATTAAATAAAAACGTCTTGTCATATTATTAATTGAAATGAGTTAAAGATTAAAATTCCTCTAAAGTTTTTGTAAGTGATGTCTTTTTCTAAATTAAAAAAAAAAAAAACTGTTCTATAAATTTTGATATGATTGATTATCGTTTGAAATGGATGCTGGAGTGTATGTAGAATTTTTAGTGGGGTATGTTGATTAGAATTTTGCTGGTATGTGATTGTTTTTTGAGATGGAAACCCATTATTGCCTAAAGAAGGAATAACAGAGGTTATGACTTAGAGAGGCAGTAATGAGATAATATTTATTGTGTTGATTACTTATGTTGATTGCCATAGATGCAAAATAATGATTAATAATGTTGATTGCCATAGATGCAGATGTTTACTTATGAATATTGATTGCCTTTGAAGCAAAATATTATTGATGTTTTGAATGATTCCTTGTTTAATGATTGATAGTGAAGTTTTGTCATGAAATGTAGTTTGTGTTTAGAACATTGAAAAGTCGAAATAATCTATAGTATCCAACAAACGATGATTAATAATATTGAATAATTTGCTTTTCATAAAATATTTGAACAGTGAATAAATGGAAATGAAATTATTTTTTTTATTAAAATTTTGTAATTGATGTCTCCCAATTTCACAATTTATGTATTGCTGACTGTATAATAAGATGTTAACAAATTTCATTTTTATATTGATTATATACTTGTAAATAATTTTCATGTGTATTAGTTGGTAGCCTAATCAAAATTTTCTTTTTAGTTTATAAGCATTTCAAAATAACAGGTACAGCGTGGACATTAACATCAAAATAATTATCATGTGAATCTCAAAATCAACAACAAGTGAACGCCATGATGAGTGTTAAGAACATTTGGGTGATTTTCGAACTAGTGTGACTCATTAATTGACTATCAACACCAATATCTACACCAATAACTATGCCAATATCTACGCCAATATCTACACCAATAACTACGCCAATATCTACGCCAATATCTACACCAATATCTACGCCAATATCTACACCAATAACTACACCAATATCTATACCAATGTCAACGCCAATATCTATGCCAATATCTACACCAATAACTACACCAATATCTACGCCAATATCTACACCAATAACTACGCCAATATCTACGCCAATATCTACACCAATATGTACACCAATATCTACACCAATAACTACGCCAATATCTACACCAATGTCAACACCAATAACTACACCAATGCCTGCGCCAATGTCGATGCCAATGCCAACGCCAATATCTATGCCAATATCTACACCAATATCAACGCCAATATCTGCTCTGATGTCTACACCAATGCCAATGCCAATATCTATGTTGATGTCTACGCCAATGCCTGTGCCGATGCCAATGCCAATATCTATGTTGATGTCTACGCCGATGCCTGCGCCGATGCCAATGCCTGTGCCAATGTTGATGCCAATGCCGACACCAATGCATATGCCAATGACAATGCCAATGCCTATTGCTGACCATGTAACTCAAACTTCAACACTACCACATTACTTGGAGGTAATTGCCATCCATGTTCACGTTTGCAACTTTGAATTCAGAATAACAGTCACAGTATCATGAAAGAAATTGATTCAAAAAATCCTCTCCTAAATTATTCCTGTATGCAGAACTCTAAACCTTGAAAGCTGAAAATATCAAAAAACCAAACCTTACCTAAATTAATCCTCACCTAAATTAATCCTGTATGCAGCATCTATCTCTTTTCCAAAAAACAAATTACATTGTCATTTCAAGCCTGAAATGTACATTGTTTATGATACAAAATTTACGTGACTCTGTATCGAGTTTGGTATGCAGCCGTCTACTACAAGCATGAGGCAATGCTAACTGAGATGTCACCTGTATTGAGTTTGGTATGCAGCCGTCTACTACAAGCATGAGGCAATGCTAACTGAGATATCACCTGTATCGAGTTTGGTATGCATCAGTCGACTACAATTGAATCTACAATTCAAGATCTATAAAACTTGATAGTAAATATCAGAGTAATCGATATGTGGACAACTTTTTAACTGAGAATTTATCGTAAATAATTGTGTTGCACATTACATGGTATCACCGAAACTGAGTTAACAGAATTAACAGATAAATAGATCATTATAAATATAGAGGATATATATAAATTTAAAATAACAGTTTCAAAATAAAGTTTTATTGAGAACAAATGTAAAATGTAAATTCTAAACTTGTAATTTATAATTTTTTGGAATTTAATATTGGTGACATGTTCATGATGTCAACACTGGTTTTAAGGTGGGGCTTTGCTCTGTACTTGTTAGGCTCTCTCTAAAAAATGGTGGCTGGCTATGTGTTCTGGTTTTGTGTTCTCTGAATATTTTTCTGTTCAAGTGAATTTTTAATGTTTTAAATTGAGTTTTGAACAGTTTTATGGTGTTCTAATTTTGTATAAAATCGTTTTGTGTATCTACAAGCCTATAGCCATTGTTTTTCAACTATATTAATGGATAAGTATTTAGCTTGTAATGATGTTAGATGCTTAAGTGTGTAAGGTATTGTTTTGTGGATTTGTGTTGTATATTGCCAAAATTCGTCTGAAGATTATAAGTTGGTTTGCTCTGAAAACTGAATTTCTCATTCATAGGCGATAGATCCATTCATAGTTTATCAAGAATCTACCATTTTGGAGCCGATAACTTCCTGTAGGTTAATAGGTGTGAAATGCTATCCAACCTATTTAGGAGAAATTGGTAGCATGGCAATACCCACTTGTGCTTTTTCTATCATTTAGATCACCAGCATAATCTGAATCACAATATGCTTCAACTTTCAATACATTTGACTTACAACTGGGAAAAAATAAACCAACATCTTTTGATCCATTCAGATATCTTAGGGTTCTCTTAACATTTTGTACATCTTTAGCACTAGGGTTATCTAAGTACCGGCTTTCATAGTTGACTGCAAAAGACATGTCAGGTCTTGTTTTGTTAGTTAAGTATAGCAAACTACCTACCGCCTCTCTATAGGGAAAATCTATTCTAAGCTTTTCAATTTGGTCAATTTGGTCATCAACACCAACATAGTAATGTTAACATTGGACGTATGGCCCTCTTAAAGGAAAGTAACCTACTCCCTCTTCACTGGAGGCTTGGTCGAATAACAAAGATACTCCCTTCTGAGTAGATTTTTGCCCACACCTTCCTCTACTAGAGTTCCCAGTGTCGTTCTGGGCCGGCTAAACTCAGTCGGCAACTGGGGTGGGCCACAGCAGGGGACGGGAGTCTTGGTGGGGCGTCCGTCAACCACCCTCGTTCAAGTCGGGGGTTGAAACAGGGTCTTGAGTGTTTTGGAGAAATGTTTCCCTCTTTTAGGAAAGAGGGGCCGTGCTTTTGCACTGCCAAACAGGGTTGGTCGCGGAATGAAAAGAGTAGGAACGTTGCGGTGTCAGCCGTGAAAAAGATCTTCGTGTCGGGACTAAGTCTTAGTCCTCAGGCACCGGGTGTCTTCCCGGAGTCCGGATTAATCTCGGAGCTCTAGCAAAGGCTTTCCTTAACCTTTCTAGAGGTCCTCTTTCGATTCCATATGGAATCAGTAAGTTGCGGCGGCGCGCGCTCTGGACTTTGCTAAGTCCTAATTGTCGGGCACCAGGTGTCCTCCTGGGGTCCGGATCGGTCGCAGAGCTCTTGCAAAGGCTTTCCCTAGCCTTTCTAGAGGTCCTCTTTCGATTCCGTATGGAATCAGTAAGTTGCAGCGGCTCGCGCTCCAGACTTTCCTAAGTCCTAGTTGTCGGGCACCAGGTGTCCTCCTGGGGTCCGGATCGGTCGCAGAGCTCTCGCAAAGGCTTTCCCCAGCCTTTCTAGAGGTCCTCTTTCGATTCCGTATAGAATCAGTACGATGCGGCGGCTCACGCTCCAGACTTTTCTAAGTCCTAGTCGCCGGACACTAAGTGTCCTCCTGGGGTCCGGATCGGTTGTGGAGTTCTCGCAAAGGCCTTCCCTGGCCTTAGTTGAGGTCCTCAATCGATTCGGAATGGAATCGACTCGTTGCGGGGGCCAGTTCGCTGGACTTCTCCCGCAGACACGGAGTCTAAGTCCTCGAGCACCGGGTGTTCTCCTGGGGTCCGGATCGGTCGCGGAGCTCTCGCAAAGGCTTTCCCTAGCCTTTCTAGAGGTCCTTTTTCGATTCAGAATGGAATCCACGCATTGCGGGGGCCCGCTCACTGGACTTCTCTCGCAGACGCGAAATCTAAGTCCTCGAGCACTGGGTGTTCTCCTGGGGTCCGGATCGGTCGCGGAGTCGCTGGAAAGGCTTTTCCTCCCCTTCCTTGAAGTCCTCTTGCACTTCGATGCTCCACTGGAGATGTACCGATGGGTAGACAGATTTCGACCAAAACCTGATGTGTCGCCATTGGTCGAAACTGGTAGCCTGTCGTCTAAATACATATTAAACGTCGATCAGCACTCGCCCAAATGGATGTTGAGCAATGGAGCTTACAGTGTTTGAGGCTAATCGTTTTTAGTCTCAAACTCAACTCCCGGTCGCTGAAGGATTCAGAGTTCACTCTAGTACGAGACGTACTGTGATGTTGCTAGCTGCACGCTGCTTCCTTCTCACCTCACTCGACCGCTCGCACTGGCTTTCCGAACTTGACTGCCTCCTGCTAGCCTTTCTCGAGCCTCCCTCAGTGATCGAGAGGGAGGGGAGAGAGGATGTGCAGCACCGCTGAGCGGTAGGCCAGCGGCTGGCTTGCACGTTGACCCCTTTGATTCTATCAAAGATAACCGAGCGTCAAATAAATGAGCCCTAAACTCAATTCCTTTCTCTAGTTACGATATACATCGTGATACACTGTTCCTACTAAGGGAAAGGGGGAGAAAAGAAATGGGGAGGAGAGGGGGGGAGGTGGGGATGGAAAAGGTAAATGGCTGACAGAATGTCCCAAGAGACGGAGTACATTCTGCCGCCTCTCCGCTGGTCATTATAGACCGAGCACAAACTGGGCGCCAGGTTGACTCCTTGCCAACCGGTGGTGGTGCGTCGGCACCATCCAAAGAAATGAGCAAGCTATCTGGCCAAGTCCTAGGCCTAGCTTCCGAACAAGATATCAAAGATCTGCGCCATTCTTTCGCACTGCGTGAAGACACCGTGCTTCCGCACTGCAAGAGACCGCCATGCTTCCGCACTGCAACGGGGGACGCCATGCTTTCGCACTGCGATGAAACGCCGTGCTCTCGCACTGCAAAAAAAAAGGATGCGGTGCTTTCACACTGCAGAGTCGCCGTGCTTCCGCACTGCCCCGGACGCCGTGCTTCCACACTGCAGGTGAGAGTCGCAGTGCTTTCGCACTGCTAGGAACTGCCGTGCTTTCGCACTTCAAGGAAACGTAGTGCTTTCACACTGCATAAAAAGGGACATGGTGCTTTCGCACTGCCGAATCGCCGTGTTTCCACACTGCCCCGGATGCCGTGCTTCCGCACTGCAGGTGAGAGTCGCGGTGCTCTCGCACTGCCAGGAGGGGCGGGTAACACAAAATACAAAAAAAAAACGAGGTGAACAACACCTCCGACCGGTTCTGAGAACCTGAGTCGCATTGCAAGGAAACGCCGTGCTGTCGCACTGCAAAAATAAGGAAGCGGTGCTTCCGCACTGCCGAGTCGCCGTGCTTCCGCACTGCCCTGGACGCCGTGCTTCCGCACTGCAGGTGGGAGTTGCTGTGTTTTCGCACTGCTGGGAACCGCCGTGCTTCCGCACTGCAAGGAAACACCGTGTTTTCGCACTGCATAAAAAGAGACACAGTGCTTTCGCACTGCCGAATCGCCATGTTCCCACACTGCCCCAGATGCCGTGCTTCCGCACTGAAGGTGAGAGTCGTGGTGCTCTCGCACTGCCAGGAGGGGCGGGTAACACAAAATAAAAAAAAAAAAAAAAAACGAGGTGAACAACACCTCCGACTGGTTCTGAGAACCCGAGTCACATTGCAAGGAAACGCCGTGCTTCCGCACTGCAATGAAACGCCGTGCTGTCGCACTGCAAAAATAAGGACGCGGTGCTCTCGCACTGCCCTGGACGCCGTGCTTCCGCACTGCAGGTAAGAGTCGCAGTGCTTTTGCACTGCTAGGAATTGCCGTGCTTTCACACTGCATGGAAACGTCATGCTTCGCACTGTACATAAAAGGATGCAGTGCTTTCGCACTGCCGAGTCGCCGTGTTTCCACACTGCCCTGGACGCCGTGCTTCCACACTGCAGGTGAGAGTCGCGGTGCTCTCGCACTGCCAGGAGGGGCAGGTAACACAGAGCACAAAAACAAAAACAAGGTGAACAACACCTCTGACCAGTTCTGAGAACTCGAGTCGCATTGCAAGGGAACGCCGTGCTTCCGCACTGCAATGAAACGCCGTGCTGTCACACTGCAAAAATAAGGACGCGGTGCTTTCGCACTGCCGAGTCACCATGCTTCCGCACTGCATGTGCCGGGCTTGCGCCCTGCATGGCCATGCTCACGCACTGCCTAACTTTGCTGTGCTTGGGCACTGCATGTGCCGGGCTTGCGCCCTGCACGGCCGTGCTCTTGCACTGCCTATTCGTCGTGGTTACATACTTACGGCTTGACCCAAGCCCGTCGCCCGTCAGGGAGACGCACTCGGATCCTCGGGCGCCCGGAGCGAGGGTGCTTTCCGGGGCAGAAGGACTGGTGTGTGACCTTCCTCACCAAAGGCCGATCCCCGATAGTTATGAGGGCAAGGCCTCGTCCGAAGTCGGCGGCGGACAGGCGAACTGTCGGCGGCAACGATGTGTCTTCCTCCTCGTCTTTGGAGGAAAGCTCCAGGACCTCCGATTCACCATGGCTGACGGAGGCGGCAGGATGGGGAGGTGTCGGCGGCTGGCTACTGGTGACGGGTAGGCAGCTGGTACTCTCGGGACGCTCACGAGGTCCAGTGGAGGCTGCTCCCCAAGCCTCGGTGAGTCCCCTCTCCTGTACCCAACATGGAGTGGGGGGAGTTGGGGTTTCGGACCTTGTTGCGGCAAATGGAGGGGTCGAGGGTCAAACAGCCTCCTCGGGGGTCCCATATGCCGGCGAGATAGAAAAGCTGCCACCTCCTCCTTCTAGCAAGGTATCTTCATCCTCTGTGGGGACATCTGGGATTTCCATGGGGGTGTCGGCGATGGCAGAGGTCGGGGGTACTGGAGTCTCGGCTCTATCCGGACTGGAAAGAGGCTGGGAAGCAGGCTGGGTCACCGTGACCACTATGTCGCGGTCGCGACCCGTTCGAAGCGCAGGAAGTACTTCAAATAATTCCCTGGAGGTCGCCTCTACCAAGGTGTCTACCGGCGGAGTTTGTTGCTGGAGGAGCCGGAGCAGCTGCAGCCCGATGATCCGTTCGGATTGCCAGCGGGTGAGGCCTTCTCGGGAGTGCTGGTAGCATTGCACATCCCATTTTGGCACGCGCCGCAGCCTCTTTACTTGGCAGAACTTGGTCATGATGGCGTGGATAGCCTCTTAGTCCTCTGTCGTGGTCTTATGACCGGGATCCAGGACGTTGGTGGTAGCTTCCTTTCGATTTACCACGGCAAGGGCGATACCTCCCCTCCGAATCAGAGGAAACCTGAGGAGGGTGTCCCTCTTCAAATTCCTAAGCAGATCTCGGGGGAGCTTCTTCTGGGGAGCGACCCGCATGTCGAGTGCGAAGTGCTTGAAAAGGCGTGAACCTTGCCTTCTCAGTTAGAGACAACCGCTCCATCTCCCGTATCACCTGGTCCGTGAAGGAGGTCCAGAAAGATGGCATTTTTTTTGAAGAATTGGTTGATGAGAAAAATCGAAATGATAAATAGGGAGGAAGGTAATAACTGAGGATGAATGGCGCTGAAGAAGAAGAAGTCAAGGATGACGTTGTCAAAATTTGGAGAAAAAGAAACACAAGTCAAAAAAAAAACTCAAGAAAAAGCACCAGGAATAAAAAAAAAGTTTGTATTAGAAGTTGAAGACACTATATTAAGAAGAGATACTGAAAGAATAATGTAGCAATCACAATGTCCACTTGTAATAAAATCGCTTCACTATAGTCTGTAACCAGATGTTGCCTACTCGGTAGCTCACAACAGACTGACCGAGTGAAGTTAGAGAAGCAACAATAAACGGGAGAAAAACAGGAATAATCGGGAATTATTGGCTTGAATAAAATGAAAAACAATGCAGGATCGGACGAGAATAATCTGTTTAGTAGACAAAATAAATTGATTATTTTATCTTATCGCAAGCGACGACCGCTCAACAGGCACGTAGTACTGAAATTCAGATTCAACTGGCAGAACTGTATAATAGGATAAATGCTGTTTCCCGATGCCAATTCTAATATGAGAAGATGACAAAGTCTTTTCTTATTAAATTCCTCACTAGAATTGTTTTATTGAAGATAGAAATATAGCCACAGAAAATGTCTACAAGCACAGGCCGTGAGAAACTCGGACCTGTCTACTGAACGTGACTAAATCACAATTAAAACAATAGCACAATAAAGCATCGGCTACTGTAATACCAATACAGCTCCAGTGTCTTTCAAAACGAGATGAAATTGAACGAGTTGAAATAATGAAGATTTTATTTCAGTAAAACCACTTTCTGGTCATTTTCATTTTCAATAAAATATTGGAGCAAAATTGATCAAAATTTGAAACCAACAAAAACGATTGTAGTGCACTATGACTCACAATCACACGCAACTTATTCGAATACCATGAATAATCGGTTGCAACATAATATACTTCTATCCACAGAAAAATAACTCCTGTTATTTACTGTATCGTAATTCACTAATTACCACGGACCCAAGCAATTATCGCCGGCTTTATTTTATGATCATAATAAATATTTAATCCATAACCTCATGGATAAATAATATTATTCAGAAAAATCTGATAATTAATTTCCTCCAATGTTACTTATCGTTATACAGTTCACAGATTGTGAATGACAACATGAAAAATGAAATAATACAAATTCCATCTCTTTAACCCGTGCTTGGCAAGGGGAATTGGATTAAGAGCTCTGAGACAATGAGATGGCGATATTGTTGGAGACGAAATAAAAGCAACAATAATTTTTCGACTTAACAGAAAAAGCCCGAAGACTGCTTATCTGTTTAATTGAACTAGAATGGTTGGGTTGCCACTCAGCTTAATTTCGACTCTGATTAAACAGGACCATTTACTCGAAAAAAAGATTGTTATGATTGCTACCTTTAAATATAGGCCTAATGTCCACATATTTCTCTGAATCAAGAAATAATTATTTCATGCTCCAATATCACAGCTAGTTTCGACTATTCCAATGCTATCAATTATCTCAAACCCCATAATTAAGCGGGCTATATTTCAAAATGTATTTTCCTCCAAATTTTGGTGTTATTTCTCCTTCTGGTCACTCACCTTACTGCTGCTGTTGAATTACTCTTCCTCGATACTCCATCAGCCGAGTGGGCAGCGACACCCGGCTTACTCGATTCCTCCTGCTGTTACCACTCTCCTCCACACTGGCTCCTCCATCGTTGTCCTCTCAGCAGTCGCGGGCAGCTCGCATTCCGCTGCCGTCCTCTCCATCTTCCTCCTCTTCCTCCTCGGGAAGGGGTAGCAAGATTTTTATATCCTTCACGTGAACAGTCAGCATTTTACCAGCAGCTCCTTTCAGCAACACTACAGAAGTGCTCAACATTTTCTCTACCTCATAAGGCCCAGAAAATTTTGGAGCTAGCTTAGCTGCAAACTGGTTCACTCCAGACGAGAGATATCTTATACACCAACTGGCCCGTTCTTGGTACCAGCGGTCTTCGCCTAAGATTATAATACCTCCTGGTATTATTATAGGCCTCGTTTAGGTTATCTAAAACGAGCTTCTGTGCAACCTCAGTGCTTCAGTACTTGCAACCTCCTCAGCTGGGCTGCTCGACTCGTGCCTCCATCCTCCTGTCGGGGGTCGCCTTCTTCCTCACCACAAGCATCTCCTGGTGCTCTCAACTCTCTTCCGAAGTTGAGGAAGGCAGGAGTATACTTAGTGCCGACATGTACTACTGTATTCATGGCGAAACAGAATTCCTCCACATAGCAATCCCAATCCGCATGGTGCTCGCCCACATAGAGCTGTATCATAGTCTTCATGACTCTATTAACCCTCTCCGTAGGGTTGCAGCTCGGTGTGTTGGGTGGGGTGTAGAATAATGTGATGCCATTCTCCTTACAGTATGACTTAAAAAGTCTACTTGTATACTGTGTTCCATTATCACATATGAGCAGCTTCGGCACCCCAAATTTGGTGATGACTAGCTCCCTCAAAGCTCGCGCTACGGCGTTGCTGTCTGCCTGAGCTAGCGGCCGAGCTTCCGTCCACTTCGTGAACTGGTCCTGAAATACCACCAGGTATTTATTCCCTCTTTTCGAGTGAGGTAACGGACCTACAATATCGGTGCTAACAGTCTCCCAGGGTCGCACCACCTTCCTCTGGCTGTTCATCTGCCCGTATGGAGGCCGCTGCTCCACCTTATGCTTCATGCATGTCTCGCAGCGCCTCACATACTTCGCAATGTCCGCATGCAAGCCTGGCCAGTAGTAGCGACAGGCTATCTGGTGATAAGTCCGGAATACTCCTTGATGGCCCGCTGTCGGTGCATCGTGGCTCTGTTGAAGTATCTCCGTCCTTGCACCTCTCGGAATACATAGCTTCCAGCCATCACTCTCCGGCGCATCAGGAGGTTGTTGACGGGCCCATATGTGACAATACAACGCCTCACCCCTTAACATATAGTCGGGGTATTTCTGTGGATAATGGAGTAGATTGTTCTTCATCCTCCTTATCCATCTGTCGTCTTCCATGACGATGGCGGGTACTGCTTCTGTGGGCTCCTCCTGACCTTCCTGTGGACTTGCCAGTGTGTCGCCTCCTGGCAACGCTCGTGAGAGAGCATCCGGGACAACGTTCAGCTTCCCTCGTCGATACTTGATGACCAAGTTGTATTGCTGCATCTCTAAGGCCCACCTTGCAAGCCTTCCTGTCGGGTTAGGGATAGCTCTAAGCCACTTTAGAGCCTGGTGATCTGTAATCACTGTAGTCTCATACCCCTCTATATAATTTTCTCAGGGCGAAAATCACAGCCAGGCACTCCTTTTCGGTGGTAGAATACCTCAGCTCGGCCCCCTTGAGCCCTCTGCTTGCATAGGCAATGACCTTCTCCTCTCCATCGACCTCCTGAGTGGGCACAGATCCTGGTCCATACTCGGAGGCATCTGTCTGGAGCGTGAATGGTAGTTCAAAGTGAGGATATGTGAGCACTGGAGATCTAGTGAGAGCCCGCTTTATCTCCTGGAAAGCTCTCTCCTCTTCTGGTCCCCAGTGCCACTTCACTCCTACCTTCAGCAACCGGTGAAGAGGGGTTGCAAGGTCTGAAAAATTCGGGACAAACCTCCTATACCAGGACGCTAACCCCAGAAAACTCCAGAGCATCCTGAGCTGCTGCGGAGTTGGGAACTCGTTTACCGCTCTCACCGTCTCAGGATCAGTCCTGAGTCCTTGCTCTGTCACTATGTGTCCCAGGTAGCGTAGCTCTCGCTTCAAGAACTGGCATTTCTCTTGATTGATTATCAAGCCAGCTTCTCTCAGCCTACTGAACACTCTAGCTAGATTTAGCATGTGAGCCTCCATCGTTTCTCCTAGAACGATGACGTCGTCTAGGTAAGCGAAAGCACAAGGCTCCAACTCCGGCCCAATTACTCGGTCTAGGAGGCGCTGAAATGTAGCTCCAGCCAAGTGTAGACCAAAGGGCATCATCCGGAACTGGAATAGCCCTCTTCCAGGAACCGTAAACGCTGTAAGCTGCTTACTCTGCTCCTCCAACGGTACTTGCTAGTATCCACTCTTCAAGTCGATTGAAGAAATGTACTTGGCATTCCTCAATCTATCCAAAATGCCTGTCATATTCGGCAAAGGATATGCATCTCGCTCCGTGAGTGCATTAATCTGCCGGAAATTGATGCAAAATTGCATCTTTCCATTAGCCTTCTTCACCAAGATGATTGGTGAACTCCACGGGCTACTGCTTGGCTCGATGACCCGCTGATCGAGCATACTGTCCACCTCCTCGTTTATCACCGCTTGCATAAGTGGGTTGCAAGGATACGGACATTGTCGGAACGGTTCAGCTCCTTCCTTCAGCCTGATTTTATGAACCAGGAGGTGAGTCGCACCTGGCACATCTCTGAATTTTCTCAGCTCCATCTCCAGGAATTTTTCGAACTCCTCCTTTTCTGAAGCGACTGCTGCCACCTGTCCCACTAAAGCCAGAGGTGATATCATCCTCCTCTGCCTCAAATCGAGTTTTGCTTGAATCGCTCTTAAATGATTTAAACCCAAAATCATTTCAGATTCTAACTCGTTGATCACTGCCACTCTCCAGTAGACTCGTCTACTACACACTTTGGCAGTCAGCTTCAGCTCCTCCACTACGGGAAGCTTTTCTCCAGTCACCAAGACCGGTTGATGACTAATCGGTTTAACCTGGCAATCGCCAGACTTCTTCAGTCGTCTTGCTGCCTCTCCAGAGACATAGGACGACTCGGCCCCGGTGTTGACCAGTGCATTAAGCCAGACATCTCGGACACGTACTAGCATGAAGACGCGTGTCTCCTGAGGCTGTGGACACCTTCCTTGTCCCTCTACTGCGGCTGCACCGGACTTCACCTCTCTTCCTCTGGCCTTTGCAGTTTTCTGGGCGCGTGTAGCACTCCTCTCCCTGGGTTGGGGCTCCCACTCCGCCGTGCGTGTGCGGGTGTCGATTTTCACCCTGTGCTCCTGCAGGAACTGCATGCCGAATAAAAATTCAGGTGATAATCCTTCCATGATCGTCATCACTGTGGGAAGAATTTCTCGGCCAACTTTCAGGTTGATCTCCACCTTCCCATACAGCCGCGCTGCGGTTCCATTCGCCAGAATCGCGCCTCTTTCCGTCGGAGTTCTCCTTGCACATCCAGCTGCCTCTAAGCTCGCAAACGTTGCCAAGCTTAAGTAGTTGGACTCAGCTCCTGTATTGAGTAGAGCTCGATACTGGTGGCCAGCTACCTCGACTGTGGTATGCAGTCTGTTGTCGAACTGTGACTCCGGTTCCAGTTGAAGCTGGTTCCTAGTTCTCACCACTGTGGCTTTGTCTGTTGCCCTCTTCTGTTCCTTCTCACAGGTGCAACTGGGACGAGGTTTCCTACAGCCCGCGCAGAGAGAAATCTCAGGGCATTCCGACCTCCAGTGACCCGCTTTCTTGCAATGCCAGCAGGTAGGTCCTACTGGAGTCGACTCCACTCGCCGTTGCGATGTTGTAGGCTCCGGCTTGGGGCGCGTTTTCACAGGTTTACGAACCTCTTCCTGTTTCACAGCCCTCTGCCTCTGCTGAGCACTTATCTCCTCCGATTTTATCCTCTCATACTGCCTGGCCAGCCTGAGCAGATCGTCCACCAAATAGACTTCGGCTTCCCTGATGTACAGCTTAGAAGCTACAGGGTAGAAGATTCTTGTACAGCCTCTGAAGCTGGTGGTTGATTGAAAAATCTCCTCTTCTCCTCATGAGAGTCTGAAGTTCTTCTACGTAGTCATCGATAGCCTCGCCTTCACGCTGCCGTCGACCCAGGATTTGAGCATCCAGGTCTTCCTCGTAGGTTGCTGGATAATAACGAGACCGAAAGTCCCTTACAAAATCGTTCCAATGATGCCAGAACCCTCTTTGGTTCCGCATCCATAAGGAACACCTTCCTGCTAGCATTTCTGGTAGAGCCGGGAACAACTGCTCCCCTGTCAGCCCATAGGCTTGTTGTAACTCCTCGAGACGCTCTAGAAAGCTAGGAGCGTCTCCGTTGCCATCATATGACAACCTCCATCCTCACACTTTATCGCACACCGTCCCTGGGTCCATAAATGGTGTATGATGGGCTGCAGCTGGGATCGGTGAGTGCGGTGCCTGTTGTGGCCTGTACTGGTGAGCCGACGATGCCTCTGGTCTCACTAATGCAGGTCTCGCATGATACAGTGGGCCAGCGTCCACATGCACCGACATTGACCTCGGTGGCGCTGGTTGTATCACAGTCTCTTCAGATGGAGGCAGCGGTAGCATCATGAGGCATCGCTGCCGCTGCTCCGTTAACACTCTCCGCAACTTGGAACAGGTGCCGTCTGTGGGCACTGAGTCTAGGAGCAATTCGACAGCATCTCTGCTCCGCAATAGATACACCCATGAATGGCATGATTCGCCATCGGAAGCTGGTGACGCCTCCTCGGGCAGCTTTCCGAGTCTAGAAGACTCTTGATGATCCTCCTCTACAGTAGGCCATAGAGACGTTGCTCCTTCTGCCTCGTGGTAGCTTGTGCTAGCTCCATTGCTAGCCTGGTTCAGGTTGCTGGCTTCCTCCGCAGACTTCCTGTGATGGTCCACAAGAACCTTCCTTAGCTCCGCCATTGTACCTGTTGTAGGTAGCCCTGCTAATGCTGCTAGATCCACTGCTTCTTTCCGGTGGAGTTTGTAAATCCAGGACACTCCTGGATCACTGCTATCCTCTCGCACCTCCTGGTCTTCTCCGGCACAATTACATTTCTCTTCTACACTCATTGCTGCTTTTCTCCTCCTGCCTTGGGCCCCACGTTCGTGTGCCAATCTTCTGAGTAGATTTTTGCCCACACCTTCCTCTACTAGAGTTCCCAGTGTCGCTCTGGGCTGGCTAAACTCAGTCAGCGACTGGGGTGGGTCGCAGCAGGGGACGGGAGTCTTGGTGGGGCAACCTTCAACCACCCTCGTTCGAGTCGGGGGTTGAAACAGGGTCTTGAGTGTTTTGGAGAAATGTTTCCCTCTTTTAGGAAAGAGGGGCCGTGCTTTCGCACTGCCAAACAGGGTTGGTCGCGGAATGAAGGGAGTAGGAACATTGCGGTGTCAGCCGTGAAGAAGATCTTTGTGTCTGGACCAAGTCTTAGTCCTCGGGCACCGGGTGTCTTCCCGGAGTCCGGATTAATCTCGGAGCTCTAGCAAAGGCTTTCCTTAACCTTTCTAGAGGTCCTCTTTCGATTTCTTATGGAATCAGTAAGTTGCAGCGGCGCCCGCTCTGGACTTTCCTAAGTCCTAATTGTCGGGCACCAGGTGTCCTCCTGGGGTCCGGATCGGTTGTGGAGCTCTCGCAAAGGCTTTCCCTAGCCTTTCTAGGGGTCCTCTTTCGATTCCATATGGAATCAGTACGTTGCGGCGGCTCGCGCTCCAGACTTTCCTAAGTCCTAGTCGTCGGGCAACAGGTGTCCTCCTGGGGTCCGGATCGGTCGCGGAGCTCTCGCAAAGGCTTTCCCTAGCCTTTCTAGAGGTCCTCTTTCGATTCCGTATGGAATCAGTACATTGCAGCGGCTCGTGCTCCAGACTTTTCTAAGTCCTAGTCGCCGGACACTGAGTGTCCTCCTGGGGTCCGGATCGGTCGCGGAGTTCTCGCAAAGGCCTTCCCTGGCCTTAGTTGAGGTCCTCTTTAGATTCGGAATGGAATCGACTCGTTGCGGGGGCCCGTTCACTGGACTTCTCCCGCAGATGCAGAGTCTAAGTCCTCGAGCACCGGGTGTTCTCCTGGGGTCCGGATCGGTCGCGGAGCTCTCGCAAAGGCTTTCCCTAGCCTTTCTAGAGGTCTTCTTTCGATTCCGTATAGAATCAGTACGTTGCGGCGGCTCGCGCTCCAGACTTTTCTAAGTCCCAGTCGCCGGACACTAAGTGTCCTCCTGGGGTCCGGATCGGTTGCGGAGTTCTCGCGAAGGCCTTCCCTGGCCTTAGTTGAGGTCCTCTTTCGATTCGGAATGGAATCAACTCGTTGCGGGGGCCCGTTCGCTGGACTTCTCCCGCAGACGCGGAGTCTAAGTCCTCGAGCACCGGGTGTTCTCCTGGGGTCCGGATCGGTCGCGGAGCTCTCGCAAAGGCTTTCCCTAGCCTTTCTAGAGGTCCTCTTTCGATTCCGTATAGAATCAGTACGTTGCAGCGGCTTGCGCTCCAGACTTTTCTAAGTCCTAGTCACCGGACACTAAGTGTCCTCCTGGGGTCCGGATCGGTTGCGGAGTTCTCGCAAAGGCCTTCCCTGGCCTTAGTTGAGGTCCTCTTTCGATTCGGAATGGAATCGACTCGTTGCGGGGGCCCGTTCGCTGGACTTCTCCCGCAGACGCGGAGTCTAAGTCCTCGAGCACCGGGTGTTCTCCTGGGGTCCGGATCGGTCGCGGAGTCGCTGGGAAGGCTTTTCCCCTCCTTCCTTGAAGTCCTCTTGCACTTCGATGCTCCACTGGTGATGTACCAATGGGTAGACAGATTTCGACCAAAACCTGACGTGTCGCCGTTGGTTGAAACTGGTAGCCCGTCGTCTAAATACGTATTAAACGTCGATCAGCACTAGCCCAAATGGATGTTGAGCAATGGAGCTTACAGTGTTTGAGGCTAATCGTCTTTAGTCTCAAACACAACTCCCGGTCGCTGAAGGATTCGGAGTTCACTCTAGTAAGAGACATACTGTGATGTTGCTAGCTGCACGCTGCTTCCTTCTCACCTCACTCGACCGCTCGCACTGGCTTTCTGATCTCGACTGCCTCCTGCTAGCCTTTCTCGAGCCTCCCTCAGTGACCGAGAGGGAGGGGAGAGAGGATGCGCAGCACCACTGAGCAGTAGGCCAGCGGCTGGCTTGCACGTTGACCCCTTTGATTCTATCAAAGATAACCGAGTGTCAAATAAATGAGCCCTAAACTCAATTCCTTTCTCTAGTTACGATATACATCGTGACACCCTGGACAGGATGGAGTTGTGAGAGTGGTGGAGGTACAGACTGCAAAGAGAAGTCTAACTAGGGCTTTCAATAGGGTATGTCTCCTCCCTATTGATGAAGATTAGGCCTTATTGAAGGGAACTTCAATAAGTTTAGTGGTTAGTTTTTTTTTTGTTTCTTGTTTTACATGTGGGAAAGGTTCCCAAGTTGCTTTGTTTCTTGTTTTTATCTATATTGATTCTATAGTCATTATTTCTCGTCCCATCCTCTCCTTTCCAAGGGCCTCCTACTCCTTTTTTATAAGTCTCCTCAAGGGGCCCTGAGGAGTGAAGATATTTTCCTTTTTTTTTTCCTAGTTTCCCTAGTAGGGTTCGTTATTGATGGGTTTTTTTTTTTTTTTTTGTTATTGGAAGTTCTTCCAAGGTGGGCGGAATGTTCGGACATTATGAATGTTCCCCTTTATTGTCTGGCGTTGTGTGGTGGAGGGGGCAATTAAGGGGTGATGCTTATAGCATAATTGCTGCCAGTTGCCGTTTGCCAGCCAACCGAACAGTTCACTTCTCATAATGTCGTTTTTTGCAGAGCGATTTATTGATTTATTGTGATTTATTACAAGTGTCGTCTCATCTCATATCGTGATCTGGTCCCGGGATCCTGGAAGCAAGGAGGATTTGGACATGAAGGTAGGCCTATGTTATTGTGCACTTAGCCATTTTAATTGTTCAACTTGCTACCCAACGCCAGACAACCCAAAAGTTATCGATGTAATTGATACAGTCCACAAACCAGAGTGCTGTTTGAGCCAGCCTCTGTTGATTAAACAATCTCCATTATCATTTAAGAAATAACAATTTAGATGTAAACTGATTTTTTGTTAAAACATTTTGACATTAAGGAGGAGTGTTGGAATATAATAATTCATGTAAAACTATATTTTGTATTATTTCTATTGTAATGTCAAAATTATTTATGTGTTTGAACAACTATGGTGGCAGCACTGTCATGGTGATTAAAATGCAGTCGGTATGTAAAATCGTTTTCTTTGTGAGTTTCCCTTGTCAACTCTTTATTCTTTAAAAGTAAAACTAAAACTTTATCAGATAGATTATGAATGGTGAAATGCAGACTGAGTGTGGGGTTGGTTGAAGAGCAATGGAGTCCTTATGAAAAGATGTGCATATTTATGCTGTGCATACTAACAAAATGTCAAACATTAAAAATGATCTAAATCTTATAGCATTTTTAACACAAAAGTTTGATAGACAAGATGCTAGGTTTAATGAGATGAAGCAAGCATGTACTAGTATAAGACTAGAGCAGGTTAGTATAAACCTTCTATTAAAAGATACACATGAAACATTGATTCATAATCATGAAGATGAAAGCAAATTGAGGCAGGATGATAGTAGTATTAAGATACAAGATCAATTATTTCAAGTTTCAGATAATGTAGGCCTAGTTACTGTTATTGAAGAAGTAAATCATAGTGAGATAGTAGAATTGAGTAAAGTAGTAGGTAGGGAGTTGTCTTTATTGAAAGTCAACAGTGAAGAAAGTAGTATTGCCAAATAGAACGTTGGGAAAACAGTAAATAAAGTGAATGTTTACATGAGACAGGTTTCTGTAGAGGTTAGGAACAATGTAAACAAAATGAATCTTGCTTTGTATCAAGTTGATGAATTCAACTTTCAACTGAAAATTGAAAAGGTGTATGCAAAGCCTTATCTAGTGAACATGACTGACTTTTGTAAGCAAAATGGCTTTGTTGAAACAAATGAACCCATGAACAGAATGATGTTCTTGAAGAAAACAAAGCACAAGACACCATTGATGTGTTAGTATTCAAAGGTTGTTTCAAGTTGCTTACTTACAAGATGATGACAGTGAATCACATGATCAAAGGGTATTCCCCGGCACTATGTTATGATAAGGAATCCTGTGTTATGCCAGGATTCAGAATAGCATAATCGCTACGCAGTGTATGGTAAGAGTCCATAATTGTGTCTTTTTTCTTCCTCTAGCTGCACGATAGAATTTGTGAGCTAGAGGTGTCTTGTCACCTGAAGGTCGACGACCTCGAGCAATATGGGCGCCGACATTCAATACGTATTTTTGGGATCCCGGAGAGTGACAAAGAAGACATGGACCTGCTGGCGCTTGATGTCTTCAACAAGAAGCTGAACGTGCCCGTGACTCTGGCCGATGTCAACTGCTCGCATCCCGTTGGAAGGCGTCAACCACCTCAACAAGGGCAAGCGAAACCTAAGGACCGACCCATCATAGTTCGACTCTGCAGCTACTGGACCAGGAAGATGATCTTTGACGCTAAGAGGAAGCTGAAGGGTTCCGGCATCACCATTCGCGAGGATCTGACTGCTGAGCGTCTCAAGATCCTCAACGCTGCGGCCGACCGTCATGGGCATAGGAATGTCTGGCCATCGGACGGGAGGATCAAGATCTCTATCGGCGAGGGAGGATCCAAGAGTGTCCACACAGTCGAGAGGATGACCGACCTTCAAAAAATAAAGGTGAATTAAATCATTTCAGGATTCGATGACTAAGGTGCCCTTCACTACAATAATAGGAAATTTGTATTAATACATTTCACAGTAGATATACCTTGGCATTTTTTATGAGCTGGCTTTCTGTTCTATAAATGAATCTTTCCACTGCTATTTATGATTATATATGAGGCAATTATTTCAAACTAATGAGATCCACATTTGTTAATACTGATTAATAATTTATCTTGATATTAACTCCCAAAACTATGTTCAATGCATCAACTACTATACTCCAGAGGGTAGTTAGAGAATCATTATCTCTATTCTTACTAATAATTATTACATCTCTTACCAAAATTATTTCCATAATTAATAATTTTCGAAATGCTGAATTTCAAATAAATTGGATGATTAACATACATTATAGATATGGATCTAATCTATAGGTAAAGATAGTAATCTCTTCTATATTAGGTGTACATAATGATATCTTCTACTGTTGCCACAGCTCGAACAATAGAAGCTAATGTGTGAAGAATTATTGATAGAACAGAGGGGTGGGTAGTCTGTTCATATGCCTTTATAGGGGCTGTGTTTCAATCTTAGACATTCATCACTAAAATATTACAGTTCTCAATTTACTACTTTTATCGTTATTGCAACTCCACATAGTTAATTATACTCCTTATACTATATAATATTTTTCACACTTCACCGTTCAATCCCATTTAAAACTCATCTAAAATAATCTAGCACTTTCTCCATCGTCTCCTCTACTTCTTATTTTTCTTTCTCATTTCTCTTCTTGATCTTATATTTATAATGATTAATTGAATATTGTTGTTTGCGATGATGATCATTATTCTTTTCTATTCTTCTTCTTCTTCTTCTTCTTCTTCTTCCTCTTCTTCTCTTTCTTTTTCTTTTCTTCTTCTTCTTCTCTCCTTGATTAATTCAAGATCACAATACGATATTCTATTTCTTATTCTACAGTTCAGTTTCATAAGTTCTTCTCAATTTGTGCACATTTCTTCTTTCTCTTCTTTTCTTCCCTATTATTATCATTATTTTCCCTGTGATTTTTCCACTAGCTATCCAGCATGTTCAAATGTTTATTTCTCTTTCTATATCTATTTATCTTTCTACCTTTTCTCTTTCTATCTGATTACCTTCTACTAATATCCATATATTATATTATAATATCCATATATTTATCCATATAATATTCGATTCTTTCCCACATTAAATCATACTATTCCTCTTCAATTTTTCCATTCATCCATTTATTGTATAAAATACTATAATCATAATACAATTATGACATTGGAGGAAAAATTAGGCTGTGCCTGTACTATTTCTCTCCAAAAATTTTGATAATATGTTAATGTTGTCCAAGAGATAAGGTTATGTAATCACACACTGCTTCGTCACTTGATTTTCGGTCCAGGAATGATGATTTAAAATTTTGAATTTTCAAGGTTGATTTTATACTCCAAATGAATCACAGAATGTATCACAATAAATTAAAAACTTTAGAAATATTGCACTTATTTAAAAAAATTTAATACAAAATCAAAAACCTACTCACTATTTGTTATTCACAGCTGAAAACTCCTTTTATGCGAATATTATTCATTATCAGTTGTATTATGTATCTTTTCTCTATTGATAACTTTCTTCAAAGATTTTTCGTTTTCCTGCTGGCTTTTTCTTCTCTTTTTCAGTTTTTACTGGATCCCATTTCGCTTTATCTCCACCATGAACACGATCTTCCACTACTGGATTCCATCTCTCTCTATCTCCACTTGGACTCGATCTTCCACTACTGGATTCCTTCTCACTCTACCTCCACTTGGACCCGATTCTTCCACTACTGGATACCTACTCGCTCTATCTCCACTTGGACCAGATCTCCCACTACCAGTTCTTCCTCAATCTTCATCTTATTCACCATTAGGATTATTCATCACCGGAACTCCACACATCTACATCTTATTGTGTTTAGTGATTTTTTTGAACTAGTGCTTTAAATAGTGAAGGGAGCCGAACTGTCAAGGCATACTGAATGCACTCGAATCAAGAGACTTTTTCATTTAGGTTAAGTTTTATCAGTTTCATCCCCATTTTCCCCGTCATGTGTTGTTCTGATGTCGGTTCACGGTTGGTCTGCTGCTTCCATGATGCCTCTCACTAACACGTCAGCTCGCTCGCCCTCAAGTAGTGATCGCTCGCTAGTAGTGGTTGCTCGCTCGCCCTTTTTAGTTCAGTGAAGTCAGTGGTAGCGGACGGTTGTGTTTTTGGTGAAGCTCCGTCTCAGATAAGATAGCCTGTTTCCTTTCGTTTCTTGCTTTCAGAAATTGAAGTAGAATATTGTGTTCTTAACCTTAATTATAACTTAATTTTTTCACGTCATTAAATATTAAAATAACTTTCAATCTTAATAACATCATTTAGTAAATGTTAGTCTAATACCGTAATTAATTATTATTATCAATCATTATCAATCCTTGTACTAACGTAAATTTCTCTAGTTGATAAACGCATTTTAAAAGTTAATTTAACTGGATCCATTAATCTTACTTTAGTTACAGATTTATTTATTCATTTATTTATTTTTTATTTTTTATTTTTTTTTTTTTAATACAGTCGTAATAACAGTTTAAATAGTATTTCTGAGTTAATTCATGATAAAAAAATCTATTTTCAATTTCATACTCAATCTTTCCCGTAATTGAATAGAATCCTCATCTTCTAAAATCAATTTCAAATTAATTTGTGATAAATAGTGCATTATATTTTCGTGTTATAAAAAGTAGGTCTAAATTTCTAATACAAAATAAATTAAACAATGTAATTAGCTTTTTCTTTTTCTTCGCTTATGCAAACAGTTTCGTAACAGTAAATAAATTTTCTCCGATATTTTTTCAAGTTTTGTTTTTTAATTTTGTTACTAGTATCGTACTGTTCTTGTATAGTTCTCAATAGTCTTTTCACTTATCGTTTTTTACTTGCTCTGCTTCTCATAAAGAACAATTTTATAAAGTGGTCATTATTTATTTTATAAATTATTTCAATTTTGTAAGTGGCAAACAAATTCAATGTGTTCCAAGTCTGTCCATGTAAGCGTCGTATACGGGTGAATAATTTTGTAAACCCTGTGCGGCCTTGCTCAGGATATCTGTCGCGCTAGTCCCGGAACTGGACGGGATACGCGCGATGTATATATTTGGATTCGCAAGCGCCGCGTTAGCTTAAAACGAACTATTCTTACTTGTTTGGAGTGAGAGGAGGGCTAAGCTATTTAACGGTAACTCGGAAATATATTTTTCTGAATTATTGACTGTTTATTTCTTACAAAAGAAAGCAAACTATCTAATCAGTCTATTTGTTTGTTTCAGTGCGATAGAGTAGTGTAGTCTCTTGTTTTGAATTGTCTCCTTTCTAGCTCAAAGTATTACTTCCCGAATTTTATCTTTCTAAACGTGGTAGACTTCCTTATCACTCAAAATATATTCCTAAACTTTATCTGTAAGATTCAATCTAGTCACCTTGATACCCCCTGGTACCAATATCTTGTTGCTTTTACTTCATTCTTCTGACTCAGCAGCGTTCTAAGCGCTTTAAATTGCTCTCATTAATTTCATTTTTTAACTCTGTTAGCTGATACATCCTGTGTCAGTCTGTTTCACTCTTCCTATTTGGATTGGACTCTATTTGATTATTGGGCTAACTCGGTAGTAATTGTTTATTGCAAGCTCGAAACGTAAGACTTTTATCCTTTTATCAATTTTACAGAATTAACTCATTTATTCCACTCATTCTTTTGGTTCACTTTCTGCTGAGCGACAGTATCGTAAGGTACTAACTAATCGTCTAAACTCGATCTTTAAATGGAAATGGATGATATCATCTTAAGTAAAACTAATAAGGGTAATCCTAAACTCACTTTTAGAGATTTTTCGTATAGACTGACAGGTTTTAATACATCTGGTCTAGCTCAATGGCGTTGTCTATCTAAGTCTTGTAAGGCTACCTTGAAAACCGACAAAGATGCTACGAAGATTGAAGAAATCAATGTTAACAACTTACATAACCATTCTCCACCTGAAAATAAATTAAATCAGCTTTTTAATGACTCGATTAATGAGGATTCAGTAATAACTGATAATGAAGGACAGTCCTCTGCACCGGCTTCACTTTTGGTTAACAGTGACGGGTTTACCGCCCCTCCTTCTGCCAAGTCTCCCACTCCTTTATCACCTTCCTGCTCTGGAGATGTGAGTCACATTACTTTTAATACGGGTGTTCGCGATATGGCAGTGAATACTCCTAATCTTAGAGGTTCTAAGACGAACATCGATATTCTCGAAGTAAGGTCGGTCGAACTTCTTCAACAAAGGGACGACCTTATCGATTTCGTTCAATCTTTAACTAATGAGGTAGATGAACTAAAGCTAAAGTTGGAAAAACAGAAAGGAGAACTCACTAATACCATTGCCGAGCTAAAATTAGAAAATGTATCTCTCCTGGATCAAGTTAATTCGATGAAAACTACAATACAGGTTTTAGAGGCGGATAATACAGCCTTGCGCAGTGAAATCTCAGAAATAAGTAAAAGTAAGAATTTGAAATTGAGAGATTCCTCCTCAAAAACAAAGATTGTGAATCATGGGCTGACTAAGAGGATGAGTGAGAGTGAGTTGGTGAATGATGGGTCTAATTTCAAGGGTGGGCATCGAGTGTTGGGTATTGATGGGGTGAGGCGGAGTGGAAGGGATGAGTCTTCTACGTTGTTACGCAGTATCAAGATGGGTGTTACGCCTATATCGTCACGGACGGTGAAGAGGAGGGTGTTATTGTTCTCAGCAAGTCATGGAAGGTCTGTTCCCTCCATGCTACATAATTCTGTGGGATCGGGATTTCTGGTGTCGGGTAATGTGTATCCGGGGGCTCCTCTGGATTTTGTGTTGGATGCTGTTGGTGCTAGTCAGGAGGTGAAGGCATTCACAGACAACGATTTCATAGTTCTCCTGGCTGGCACTAACAGTATCAGTGCCTCTGATGACTGCGATACAGTACGGAGGATGATTGAAAGGATTGGTGAAACTATAATCACGAATAGTCACACTAATATTGTCCTTTGTACAATTCCTTTCAGACATGATCTACCCAGGGATTCTTGCATACACCGACTAGTGAGATTGTACAATGAGGGGATTAGAAATATTGCGAAAACTTACTCTTTGAAATTGGTTGAGCTGTTCAATTTTCCAAGAAGATTCCACACAATCCATGGATTGCATATGAATGTAATAGGCAAAAAAGTGTTAACAAATGAGTTAAAAAAAGTAGTTGAATCGGAAACGGGGTGCGTTCAACCAGCTATTTTCAGAGAAAAAGAAATAGATTTATCATTGTCTTCAATTTCGGATGATAGTTTTTCTCCTTCAATTGAAGCCAGTGAAAGAAGACAAACACTAGATCATGAATTAGTAACTAATGATTGCAACACGAATGGAGATGCTAGTATGTTTGGCTCTAGTATCCCGATTTTGAATAATTTTTTGGGAAATGATTTTTTAGAGACGCCCATATAATTCGAGACTTTACTGTGTCAAAGGGTTGCATCATTCTGCACCAGAACATCCAATACATTAGCAATAAAGTGGATAGAATTAATAAGAGTGGAAAATCCAGATGTTGTAATATTCTCAGAACACGGCCTCAAGGAAGCGGAACTTTCTCAATTGAGTTTTGAAGGCTATAAAATAAGTGCTAGTTATTGTAGAAGTCTGCATAGGAGTGGAGGCGTTTGTATACTGCTAAAGAATAACATTAGAGCTCAGAAACTGTCATTTTTGAGCCGTTTTTCAACTGAAATGAATTTTGAAATTACATCTGTAGTTATAGGAAAGGGTAAAGAGAGGACTGCTATTGTTGGAGTATATAGATCGCCAAAACGGAGATTGGAATGATTTTTATGACAAGATGGATACAGTTCTCCAATACCTAACACAGAAGTATAATAGAATTGTAATAGCAGGAGATTTTAATGTTGATCTTCATGTAAAGAACCCAATTAGCGATGCCACCTCTTTGCCGAAAATGACCTCACAATAAAAGTTTGTGAATTTACTAGGATCACTAGAGACACTCGGACAATTATCGACAACATCATAACAAATATAGTAGATAGCACTGTTGTAGTAAAGAACTCTGAATTATCAGACCATACATTTCAATCTTTAAGGGTGCAGAGTGATGAGTATGGATCTGCAGAGAAAAGTCGAGTGGTCTCAAAAAGCTCGAGAGATGTAAGTGATGGAAACCTTAATTGTCTAAATGTGCATCTTTCTAGGGAAGAATGGGATGATGTTTATAGTGGAAATAATCTAAATGAAAAATTTTCAGCATTCACACAAACTTTGAGTTATCATTACAACGTTTGCTGTCCTATTAAAAAAGTCATAGTTAGTGGAGGGAACATTAAAAATAAATGGATCACCGATGATCTCTTGAAGTTGCGGGATGATTTAAAAGCTGCATACAAACGCATGATGGAAAGTAGAGACTATGCAAAGGAGCAACACTATATGAATTTGAAGAGGTTCTATATAAATGAGGTTAAAATAGCTAAGGGTGAATCTATTGCAGATTCATTACGAGAGTCCAAATATTTAAATCGTTCAGTATGGAGGATAATAAATGAGGAGCGTGGTGCATTGAGAAAAAATGAAAACATTTACATAGGAAAAGTAGTGACGGATGAGGGAATTGTACTAACAGGAGCTTCTGAGGTCTCAAACTATTTAAATCAGTTTTTTCAGGAGGCTGGCACAAAGATTAATAACTCTGTACCTTTAAACAGTGTAAATTCCTCTGCATCTCATCCAGGTGACCAAGCAAACCCAATTAACATGTTTATAGCTGCTCCTTTTTCAGAAGAAGAGGTGGATAGGATTGTGATTGGTTTGAAGGGAAAAATGTCTACCGGTCTGGATGGAATGTCGACAATGGTAATCAAGTATTGTAAGGAGAACTTACTTATTAACTCCACTCACTTATCTAGTTAATGAGTCACTAAAGAATGGTGTGTTCCCCAATAAATTGAAGGAGGCAAAAATAGTACCTATCCACAAGGGTGGTGACAAAAATGTGGCAAACAATTTTAGACCGATCACTTTAGGAAATTCTGTTGGCAAGGTGTTTGAAAAATGCATGTTAATTCGTCTTGTTGAGCATCTTATGCAGAATGGAATATTGGCGCAGGAGCAGCATGGTTTTCAGAAGGATAAATCCACGAAGACGGCAATTGCATCTATGTTTGAGGACATAATTGACATGATGGACATGGGGAAAAAGACTGTTGGAGTTTTCCTGGATTTAAGCAAAGCTTTTGACTGTGTGGACCATGAAATATTGATGAAGAAGTTAGAGAAAGTGGGTGTGAGAGGTATTGAGCTAGAGTGGTTCAGGTCCTATCTCCTGAATAGGTCTCAAGTTGTTGAGATTTCAAGGGTGGAAGATGGGCAGTTGATGAAACATTTATCGGATAGTTTATCAGTAAATGCAGGTGTCCCACAAGGAAGTATCCTTGGACCATTGTTGTTTCTTTTGTATGTGAATGACATACCACAGGTTATATCACAGGGTAGAGTTCTATTATATGCTGACGACACTTCCTACATTTGTGGATCACAAGATGTGAATGTTTTAGAAATTGACACTTTTTTAAACATAAATGCCATAGCCCAATACCTTCAACAACTTAAGCTTGGAATAAATGAATCGAAATCACAATACTTACAGTTTAGACATAAGAATAACTCTAGGCCAACACATAATATTAATGTCCAGGTAAATAATACAAATGTTGACAAGCCGCTTTTTGTTAAGTCCTAGGGGTAGCTTTGGACCAGTATTTATCATGGGATTACTATATTGATCAGCTTTGTAATAGAATCTCCTCAGGTGTTTTTGCACTCAGACAGATTAGGTTAAATGATTCCAAACTGACAATGGCAGTCTTCCATTTCCTAATTAGGTCACATATTCGCTATGCCATTGTTGTTTGGGGTGGGTCATGTCAGAATTTGGAGAGAGTTTCAGGCTGCAGAAAAAAGCC